>NW_021940565.1:6400805-6402579 GCF_001715985.3 Manacus vitellinus
AAGAGAAGAGAAGAGAAGAGAAGAGAAGAGAAGAGAAGAGAAGAGAAGAGAAGAGAAGAGAAGAGAAGAGAAGAGAAGAGAAGAGAAGAGAAGAGCAGAACCTATACTGGACACGCCTTTCCTGGTGTAAACAGTCTCGTAACACTGGGCGTGAGAGGTGCGTGAGGTGGAGCAGCAAACTGGCGTTATGAACTTCGTCGGCTGCAGAGGGATCCCGTGTCTGCCGCACGCTGCCTCCTCCGGGGCACTTCCCGAGGCCGCGCCCGTCTCTGCCGCGGCCGCGCCGCTGCGTGCCCGTGGCTGTGCCAGCCTGTGCCCGGGGCTGTGTGGCTGCGCCGGGAACAGGCTGCGTGGCGCTGACTCCCTCCTCGAGCCTGGCTGAAGTCACAGTTTTCACTGTAGGATGGCTCAGGGCAGTTCTGGGCTGGCAGGCAAAAGGGAATGTTCAGCGGGAGAGAAAGAAGGACATGATGCGGGTTTCTCTCCTTAAATACTTCCATTTAAGTAGTTTTGACCGGATTTAGACTTCCCAGCAGAAGTTTTTATTTGTTTCATTTGCTTCTGCGAAGTTTGTCTTGAACATTTACCACCGCCACCCCCAAACGTTCACTTTCGCTAGTTTGCTGAGAAGATAAATGAAACCTTCTCCGGGACACTTCCCGACACAAAGCTCGAAGGGAGCATGCTGTTTGTTTCTCATCAAGCAGACCTTCCAAGTTGGAAATGTCTCTGTTTAGGGAAAAGGCTTTGAAATTTGCTCAGGTTCTGTGGACTCTTGGAAACTGTAAGAAATCGGAGCTTGCCTAGAAATATCATCACACAGAACCCTCTGCCTTGAAAACAGAGAGGTGGAAGAAGCTTCAGATTATTTAAAATTAGACAGTGGTTTTTTTTAATGTAAATGTACATACATTTAAATGGGGAAGTATAAAATATTCTAGGTCTTGCTCCTTGTACTAATCAAGGCTGCTGCAGGCTCCCCGAGCCATCATCTTTTATAATTATAATTACACGCGTCAATCAAGACCTTCAGGCAAAGTCAGAACAAGGCAGGCAAACTCAGGAGAGAAATCGCATTAAAAAAAAAAAAAAGTTTGGAGAACTTAGTAAGGAATGGAGAAGATATTAGAAGAAAGGGTAATTAAGGTTGCTCAAGGCAATCGTGAGAGCTAGAACTCCATGTTAAATTAAATGTAGCCACAAGGGACCAGGTATCATTTTTAATATGTACTGCCCTAAACTGTTACTTCGGAGAAATGTGGATGTGTAATAACCACTCCGAAGTACTTTCATCCATAGCGACAGCTCGCAGAGTGACTTTGCGATGTACAGATTGAAATCTCTCCAAACCCTTTCCTGGCGGAATCACATTAAGCCCACGAGTAGGAGCGAAAAGCCCGGGGACCAGTGCTAGGGCCATATCCTTGGGGGAGTGTTGTTCGGGGAGAGCCGACCCGGCCCGGGTCACCCGCTGGCGGAGGCACTTGGCCGCGCTGCCCGCGGGGGCAGCAGCCCGCCTGGCCCCGGCTGCGCTCGGGCTGTTTTCGCCTGCCCTGTCCGGACGCGGGGTTTCCTTCCCCTGCTTTTCCCCCGAACAGGGATGCCTTCCCCGGAGCAGCGGTAAGGAGAGTGGCATCACGGAGAGCTCCGTCGGGGTGTCGCCAAGCGGCGTGACCCACCCGGCGGTGAGCGGTAGGGAGGGGACCGGCTTGCCCGGTGGAGCCCAGCGGGCTGCAGGACCCAGGTCTGTGGGTGTCCTGACGGTCTGCTGTAA
>NW_021940565.1:6406607-6554910 GCF_001715985.3 Manacus vitellinus
TGCCGACCAGGTCGGGGGGCTTAGCAGCAGGGAAGGGAAGGAAACCGGCCCCATATCGAGTGGAAGGGTTTCATTTTGGGAATAACCTGAGCGGCTGACCGGGGCTCCTTGTGGGGGAGCTCGGCTCGAGTGACCGCGCTTCACTCCGCATGTTTTAGCCCCCCGTCCTCTCCTGACGCCTCCTCCCCGCCTTTTCCCCGAGCGGCAGAAACTTCAGGCGGCCCCGGCGCGCAGCTTTCACGCCCAGCCCCCGGCAGCGGGGGATGCTGGGTCTGCGGGCCGGGCAGACCTGAGCGCATCCCCCGAGAACGGCGGTCCCGGTGCGCTGTCTCTGCCGACCCGCGGACGGCTAAAAAGCGTCTCTCCCGTGTCTCTGCGGACCCGCGGGCTGTGACAGCCGGGGCTGCGGGCACTCAGCGCTCACCCAGCGGCGCGGGCAGGGGGCGAGGGCGAGGGGGCGGTCACCCCGAGACGACGGGTTTGGGAGGCGCGGAGCCGGTTTTAAGCTGGTTTTGCAAGTAGCTAACTTGGATTTCACGCGGTGCAAAAGTGCTCGATCTGTGAGATACAGATTTTGTCTAGGTAAATATTTGCAGGCTGATGTTGAAAGAAAACTTTAAAGGAAACGAATTGCTTTAAATATGCAAGTGACAGTCTTTTCTTTCTGCTTTTTTAAACGTTGCCCTTGATAATTCTTGGATTTAAATTAATTCTTTCAGTTTGTGATTCCATAAAGTAAGCACTAGGTTAAAGGCACTCTATAAATATAGATATCTAAACATAAAACTTAGAAGTTGATGGTTCTTGCTATGCTTCTTAAGTACCATGCAGATTTGATGATGATGAAAAACTGCATGTCTCCACGTAAGTTGTTTTTAAAAATAAAACGTTTTGTCCCCCTATTTTCAATAGTGTGCTTGTTTTAAGTGAGCTTTCTCTCTAGGTGAGAACAGTTGAAAAAAATTTAAGTTAGTAACATAAATTCTAATTGAATGTGCTATTTCTCCTTTCCCCAGTGTCTCAGTTTAAAATGGTGAATTACTCTTATGATGAAGACCTTGAGGAACTATGTCCAGTCTGTGGAGACAAAGTGTCTGGGTACCATTATGGACTTCTCACCTGTGAAAGCTGCAAGGTTCTCTACTTATTACTCCATACAAACACAAGTATAGCAAAAAATGTTTCAAATATAAGCAGAAAAAAGACAATTAAAGAAAACAGATGTGTAATAATTTGGGTTGTTCCTGATATGTTTCTTATTACATTCACATAAAAAATTTAACCACCAAAAAGCTTTAGGATTTAGAAGTCTCTTTGAGAGAGATATCTGCACAAATGGAAACAACTTTGACTGATTTGCATTGTAGTTTTGTCATTGCTTTTAAGTATTTTGCTGTTGTCATGTAGTTCTAGAAGAACTTTCATTCCTAACTGTCCTAAATATTGGTTTTAGTTGATTTATGTCCATTCAGAGTATTTCTTTTCATGGAGAATAAAGTAAGAAAATTATCCTCAATACAGATCAGCTTTGCAAAATCTAATGCAGCTTTCTTAAGATTTTTCTTTCATCCTTCAATATTCCATTGTACATTTCTGTGACTATAATGACTATGCACTTTTTTCATGCAAACTAGAACTGTCAGAGCTTACTTGACACATAAAGTCAAGTAACTAATTATTTGGTTAGATCATTCATTAATTTTGAAAATAAGTATTATTAAATGCAGTTTATCATATGGAAAGATGAATATATCTGCACTGTTTTATTATACTATAAGGTTTACATAATTATGATTTTATGATGTCATATTTTTAGTGTAAAATTTTTAAAATATTTTACAGTTATTTAAGTAGTGCACTGTAAAGGAAACTCCTTTGCCAGAACAATGCAATTTAACATTTAGTTGCATGGAAAAATTAACTTAGTCCATTATATTTTCACTAAAAAATAATCAATGAGTAGTGAATGACAAGCACTTATTATGACTCTAGCATGCTCCACTGGGATGTACAGTAGCCAGAGGTATTCTGTACCTCTGTTATCTTTGCAACAGTGTCCCTACTTATTTCATGCAAAACTACTTTAAAAGAAAGACTTTAATAATTCTGCTATGATTAAAGAATACAAAAGGAACTGGTCAGTGTCCCTATTTCTGCCACCACTGTCAGAGGCACAGAAGGCTACAGCCTTACCAATCTCTGACATAAGCCTATAAAACATAGCACTAAGACAAGAAAACCTCCTCTGGAGTCTGGGTTCAGATCACTCATTTAAAATAAACTCTGTAACTTTGTAAGTGCTTGAGTGGCATCTGAAAATTATGTTACAATGATTTCCATAAAATAAAATGCTGAAATACAATATTCAAGCAAAACAGGCTAATTTTTGTATCTATCATACAGGGATTCTTTAAGCGAACAGTCCAGAATAACAAAAGGTACACATGTATAGAAAATCAGAATTGCCAGATTGACAAAACACAGCGAAAACGATGCCCTTACTGTCGATTTCAAAAATGTCTAAGTGTCGGAATGAAATTGGAAGGTAAGAGCTACAGTCTTGCTGATATCTTCAACTATACTATAAAATTATAGGATTAGATGTTGCTACATTCTGTTTTATATTTCAAAAGTTACATATTTATGTTTTTGAAATTATAATAAAAGATTACTGTGCATGCTCAGTGAAATTGTTGCTTTATAAAAAATCTAGTGAGCAAATGGTATATCACTAAGAACCATAGTCCGTTTTTTCATATACATTTCATATAGTTTGATATTTCAGGAGTTTAAAGTCTGTGAATTAATGGAACTAGATATAATAGTTTTGCAGCTTTTTAAAAAGACTTGTTTTAAATTAAACATAAAATACATAAGAAGTGTCCAGATTATAAAAAAAAATTATTTGTTAGTATGGAGAGTGATTTATTTGTATTTTATCTAGGGTTGATGGGGTTTTTAACATACATTCTTCTGACAATAAGGCAGAAAACAAAGAAACAGATAAAATAAGGGTTTTTCTCACACCAACTTGCCTTTGAGATTAAGGAACCAAATAATCTCTAAAGTTGTGTCCTATATTTTTGTAATGCTACACCTGCGAGGCTATTGCAATTGAAAGAGAATAAGGCATTTTGAAGTACACTTTTTGACTTCATTTCACTTTCTCATCTACAGAGAATAATGAAAAGTGTACAATACCCTTTGAGGTAACCGAATGCAAAAATGTCGACTTGAATTTGTGAATCATACATAGTTCATTCTTTGATATATAAAATATTGAAATTCAGATTTCACAGCAGATGACATTTTTCCTTGACCAAGGACAAGCTCCTACATTCCTTATTGTTACAACTGTACTGAAATGACATTCACCGTAGATGCTTAACCAGGAAAAATCAGGCCAAAGGAGGGAAACATAATGGAAAAGACCCAGTCACCTGACTCTGGCAAAGGAAAGCTGTTGATATAACTGAAGATAAACAGAAAAATCAGCCTCCTGCAGTTTAATTGATTCAATACTGTTCTAATTGCCCACAAGACTGAGCGAGCACTGACACAGTGCACTAAACATCCTGAATCACTGCATGTGCTTCCAAATTCAAACAATACAATAATAGGACGTGTTAAATCCTTTTGTAATTGTTAACATTAAGGATAAGGATAAAATACATTTATCTACTCCTACTTTTAACTCCTGTCCCTTGCTGACAGTGATACAAGACCAAAATTTGTCTTCTGTGATTGCATGCAGTTCACCTTAAATTTAAGTAGGAGTTATACAAAAGCACTTGCTAATCCAATTTGCTCACAGTTTTTAATTGCAGAGTACTTAGGAGGATACTGTGTATACAGATTTAAAATAAATTACATTTACCAGTGATATCATTAATTTCTTGCATTTTGTTCAAAGTCAACCGCAATTTTAGAAGCATCATTTTTACTACAAATTCAAGCAAAGTGCCTGTGCTTTTAAAGATACTGTAGAAAATGTACTTTAGCTTCCTTATCCACATCCATGCAACTTCTTTTTCCTTGTTCAGAAAATTGGAAGAACACATGCTTCCATAATAGTAAATACTTGTGACATTTATATGTGTATTTCCCTGATAGTCATAAATATATATAGCCTTAAAAGTCTAGTTCATAAACAACCATAGACCAAAAAAAAAAAATCATTAAACGTTAAAGTCCTTATGATAAGGTACAGTATTATGCGTATCTAGCATTCATAATAAATTTTTAATGTCTTACTAATCCCTAAGATAAAAAGCTCAAGAACTTAACCTCCAGCAATCTCAGCAGTCTCAACATGTCACCAGGCTGTCAAAGGTTCCTCTTTCAATCTAACTGCTGTTGGGTAAGGTGGGCTTGGTGAAAGCTCCTCACTCACTAGTCCAGTACATATATACCATGGTGACAGACGCTGCTGTGGCATAGACCACCAGTATGACTCCCAAGGCAGCTGTTGAGTAGGATTTGTTTTAATTATTTCTAATTCCAGAGATATTGTAGACCAGAACAGTGTCAATAGTTTCTGTTTCACTTCCATCTTCCACGTGGAAGGCAGCAAGCTGACAGCTTTCTCTCTGCACATTCCAACTGCAGCTAAACATTTCAGTAGAGCTGTTCAGCAAACTAGAAATGTCGAAGTTTTACACCAACCTGAACAGAATCATCAGAAGGAAATATTTCCTTTTTGCCAAGAGAAATGTATTCCCCTTCATGACTACTGAACATTTCACAATTTACATTTCAGATGTTTTGCTGCGGTGGAAGGCAGTAATGGAATGATTGTAATGAGACAATGTGGTCTGCTGGATACGTCTCAGACAAATTCTGGACATCAGCCCTTGTTTCTTAATGACATAGTAGCTTGACATAAAACCAAATTACATTGAGATTTCCACATGATCCCATAGCAGGTGTGAAATTCCTGTAGCCATCCATTGTGTTTGTCCCTGTGTCCTAATCAATGTACAGAGAAGTTCTCCTGTGTTAGTAATATATGCATGTGACATTTAAGTTACTAGAAAAAAGTGACACTTGTTAAGTCAAAATGAATCTTTTCCTTTAGGAATAAAAGCGCAACTTTGAATTTGTGGGGGAAAAAAAGAAAAGAGGAGTTATATTTTTACATTTCTGCTCTCTCCTAGTGTATGTTTCACTAGAGAATGTCTATTCCAAGATTTAATTATGATTTACTTCCTCCTCTTCCCTGGCAGCTGTGCGAGCTGACCGAATGCGTGGCGGTCGAAACAAGTTTGGACCAATGTACAAGAGAGACAGGGCACTGAAGCAGCAGAAGAAAGCTCTTATCCGAGCAAATGGACTTAAACTGGAAGCCATGACTCAGGTGATCCAAGCAATGCCAACTGACCTGACAATATCCTCTGCAATCCAGAACATCCATTCAGCCTCCAAAGGCCTACCTCTGAACCATACTGCCTTGCCTCCCACAGACTATGACAGAAGTCCCTTTGTAACCTCTCCAATTAGTATGACAATGCCACCCCACGGCAGTTTGCAAGGCTACCAAACCTATGGCCATTTTCCAAGCCGTGCTATCAAGTCTGAGTACCCTGACCCTTACACTAGTTCACCAGAGTCAATAATGGGCTACTCATACATGGATGGTTATCAAACAAGCTCACCAGCAAGTATTCCACATCTGATATTGGAACTCCTGAAATGTGAGCCAGATGAGCCGCAAGTCCAAGCTAAAATCATGGCATATCTGCAGCAAGAGCAAGCCAACAGAAGCAAGCACGAGAAGCTCAACACATTTGGGCTTATGTGTAAAATGGCTGATCAAACCCTCTTCTCCATTGTTGAGTGGGCTAGGAGTAGCATCTTTTTTAGAGAACTTAAGGTAGGTAACAGTCTTATATTATCTTTCAGTCAAGAAAATACTATTTCTTACAATGTTGTACTTCAAGCAGGAAACCATGGTTTACATTTTCTCCCCCCGAGCATCTCATTCTTTATTTATTTGGCTTGAAGTAGTCAGACTATTACAAGGAGAAACTTGAAGTTGTCTTCCACCTGAGCCTGTAATTAGCTGTAGCAAAGAGATTCAATATTCAGTTCGGCTTTTCTGTATTTTAGTATTTATTATAACTACTGTTAACATCCATAGGGCCTTGCATAAATTTTACGCCTTCCCCGTCAGCATCACTCATTGTCTGGCTTGTATTCAGAGTTGTAAGCACACCTGTTACACCATTCCACATTCATTTATGTAATTATCTCATTACCTTATTTAACATAGGGGGGAACACCGTTTCTGTCTATCTCTGTTCACACTTTATGTAACTCCATATTTGGAATATTCACTTTCTCAATGAGATACTATTTTATGCACTCCCATGTGTCTAATTAACCATGAAGGCTGAATCCTAAGCAAGATATACACAGAGCAGAAAGCAAGGAGGAAGAAGATACCTTAAGGACTCCTTTTGGTTCTCATCACCACGAGTACATGGGGAATTCCTTTAGTCTAGGCTGCTACAATGACCTTTCAGCTCCTAATTTTGTTGGAGCACCCAGTAAACCCTCATGCACAGCTTTCTGGTGGCCAGAAATTGCTCCATTTACATTTCTCATAACTGTAAAAGCAGTTAGGTGGTCTGCTGTAGTCAGGTCTGAAATTTTAAGACAGAAATCTGAGATCAGACAACAGATATGAGCTACAGTTTTTAACGACTTTCTTGATACAGAAATTAGCTCTGGCAAGAATAATCTTCTGTCTCAAAAAAACCCTCAAGATGATGAACTCAACTCACATCTGAATTTCCTTATTATGTTGCCAGTTACCTATCTCTGTCTACTAGAGAGAGATGTTTTTGCCACAAGTATTTGCTGCTGAAATCTGTAAAGTTTTGTGACCACTTATAATTTCTGACTGCTGTCAAAATAATTCAGTATCCAAATACAATAATTAGTGTAGAACTTCACTGAGAACTGAATCTACATGAATCAAGAGCACAAAAGCACCCTGTTAAAAAGCTGCATTCAGAAAGCTTGCCACAACATTTCTGTCATAACCATAATGACATGGACACATGAAATAAAGCTTGTTTACATGAAAAGTAACCTGTATATGTTGCATATACAACTCCAGCTTCCCTCCATTTTTTTGTGGGAATGGTTGCAGGAATCACTGAAAACTCAGTCTATATAAGGAGAAAGAACGGGGGAAGTTTACTCAGAGAGAAAAACCAAAATGCATTAAAGAGAGGAAAAGGCTGTCACATATTTGCTATCTAAGCTGTATGCAATTTTATAGTAAGCTATAAGCCATGCTACCCATTTTAAATAATTTAAAAATTGAAATTGCGAACATCTTATTTTTCCAATAGACCACGTTCTAAATATCTGAGACCAGACCTTTCTATCCATACCTGGGGAGTACTTTAGTCTAGAGTAACAATGTTAAAGATCACTGAATCTTGCATATACCTTTCAGTGTAAAATTTTTTAAGTTATGATCTACCCTAAATTCCATTTATGATTAAAGTGAGAACATGAAAAGATATTCAAGCAATATTTTTTTTTATGGTTCCATAGGTTAATCTAGAGGCATATTTTATAAGTATTCAATGTGATATACTGGGAATAGTTTTAGAGAGGCTCTTCACCTCCAAACTCAGCCTGGATGATATTCTTTAACCAACATATGTTCACTAGTATGGACACAAAAGAGGCAGAAATTTGTTTCATGTAAATGCTGACCAACTTCTGGCTCTGGATGTCTGTATACACTACCATGTACATACAGATTTCTGTATTCTAAGAAGTTGCTACGTAGAGCCTTTGGCTAGTGAACTGACTTTCACACATTTGTAGAAAGCATTAGTTTCATCTTAGTGTTTGTACCCTTTACATCTTAGAAGCTTAGAAGTACAACAGTTTCATACCTTCTGGCATATCCAGATGAATTTTTTTAACTGGACAAGATCCACAGAATTGCACAGCATTCCAGAAGAAGAGCAACTCACTTGGAAATCCATCCACATCCAAAATTTAGGGACCAGATTATACACAATGCTAAGAACTTAGAGCTTTTCAATTTCTAAAAAGAGAGGTGCTTAAAACATGTTTAGATCAGACCCTACATTTTTAACAGTACTGGGTAACACTATCTGTCTTTTCAGTTGCGAGTACAAGATCAGTATTAAACAAAGGGTTTCAAACCTTTCCTGAAGGCAGCTCTCTCTGTGCATCCATGGTTTCAGGTCCTTTTGATCAAGGTAGCAAAAGCAGCTATTTCAGATTGCTCCACAGAACATGAACATTTACCCTGTGGGACAGGGTAAAAAAATTAAAAACCACCTAAGAATATGACAGATTTTAAGTGCAGAAGGAAGGGGAGGCAATTGTGATAAAATTGCAACTAGATTTTCAGCACAGTTGTTTTTCCTACCTGTACACAGAAGTATGTATTTGCTCAGAAAGATATTTTATTATTATTCCTACCTGTCTAAACTTAACAACTGAATATTAAGATGTCTTTCAGACAAGACAGGTCCATTAGCAGATCTCTGGGACTAAAATTTTAAATTACTCAAATAATTAAGCAGTATAAATGTGGCTTGTATGAAATTCATCTTGACTTTATCATCAGGAGTGATGCCTTGCACAACTGGCTTTGAGTTACTGGACAGCATGTTTGCAATTATTTACTGTATCTTTTCACTTCATTTGAAATTTTGTCTTACACACTCGTCTCTTCAATTAATATAAGAGAGCAACTATTTTCCTTTCTGCTAAATTTAGAAAATTGTAGTTAGGAGAATTCAGGAAGAGGATATGATAAAAAATGCTGTCCCAGTCCATCAATGGTTTAGGCCTTATTTACCCTAGAGATAATAACCCAGCACTGGGATACAGCTTTTAAGTTTTCTCTTTTTCTTTCCTTTTGGCTGAAGATTGGATTTTTTTAAAGAGATCTCAAGGGACAACAAATGTGTTTTAAAACTATTTACTGAAATTTTTATCAGCTTATGCTTATCACAGTCTTCTCACTTACTGCTCTACAAATTGTCATTACCTCTTTGGAATACGTTATACATTTAAGGATATAAAAGGTAAAAGTATTGACTGGCTAGAACTACCTACAGCATGCACTGCATTTGGAGATGACCTGTGCATGGATTTAAGTATGTAATTTAAGGCTAATATTCATACTCAGTAAAGGAGCAGATCCTCTCATCTTCAAACATTATTTGAAAAATTAAAGAAAAATTAAAGAAGCAAACTAGTCAGGATTAATAATAATACCAGAATAAGATCCAAAGCAGCCAATTGTAATCCAGTAACTTTACCACCTGCTGAAATTTCAAACATCCCTATCTTTCTGGTGAACTTGGAATACTTTATAAGTAGTAATTACATCATAAGTTCTGGGGGTTGACATTACATATTACTTTTTTATTCATAATGAGAAATGTTTCTGTGTGGTTCTTTATACACAGATGAAATCAGAATACAGAGATAACCTCCCAGTAGACTCACAATGATGATACTAGTAGTAAAGAAGGTCTTTGTTTGCTATTCTAGAGTTGTTGAAAACTCAGTAAATATAAAAGTAAGATATATCCATCTTATCCTCAGCTGAGAAAACTCAGGAATGCCCTGGGGATGCTAGATTTGTAGCTAGCTGTCTTAGCCAGGTGAAAGGTCTTTGTACAAAGCTAAAAAGAAAATATTGCAAGTGTTCCTAGAGTCCAAAGGTTGCTTGGCCCCAAGAAAGGATGCAGACAGCTCCACTGGACTGGTCTTTCCTCATCAGGCCGCATCAGTGAAAATTCAAAAACTACTTCCAGAGCTAAGTATTCCTGAACCCATAAAAGAAAGCAGGACAGGAAAAACACAGGACCTGCACTGTGGAACAGTTGTCAGGATACCTTCTTCTGGCTGAGGATCAGAATCAACTAAATGTTAATAGTTAAAAAAAAAGGCACTGAAAGACCGGTGACTCACAAAAAATACTACCTTGACTTATTTAGCTATTTTAGTGAGGATGTCATAGGTCAAAGTACTGTGTGAGCACAAACCCACTTAGTGAATGATTGCAGGAAGAGCCAGTGTACTTCATGTTAAAGAAGCTCATCCTACAACTATTCACTGAGTTTGCAAATTTAGGCCGTTCATTGATGTCAGACTGTATCAGTTCCAGGACAGATTTCTTGCTGTAAGTCTAAAGTTGCCCCTGCTTACATTAGCTGTGGCCTTCAAAGAAATGCACATATCTCAAAAGGACCCTGTCGATAGAACTTGTACTGTGCATGGCAACACAGATGTTTTGGCAGCTCACAAACTAACGAAGGCCTGGCTTTGTATTATGTATTCCTTGTAAGCACAACTATATTATCAGAGTTTCAAATTATTTCTCAAAGAAGTGCAAATAGTGTGAATAGGATTAACAGAACTCCTGGGGTCTCTTAATTTTTTCTGTAAAATCTATTTAGATAGATGTAGTAATGTAATACTTGATACACCAGCTTTAATTTCAAATTTCAGACTCTATGTAGTTAAGTATCAAGAAATGCGTAGAAAAGAAGGAATTGCAGAAATTGAATTATGACACAGAACTAGCACAGAATAGCAAAAAAATAGGTTTTCTGAGTTCCTGGTTTTTGAGAAAAAAAAATCAGCAGTGAAATACCTTAAAAGATCTCCTTCAGGGTGATGAAAGGTTGATAAAATATTTAGACTTAAGTAATCAAGTGCAATTTGATAACTTAAAGTGCTTTTGGACTTTGTAGTGTATGTGGTTATCAGGACAGGAAATGTAACTTGCATAGCTGATGAAATAAAATTTCTGCAATGTTCTTTCAGTCAGAGGGCTGCCAGAAATTGAGGTCCAGGACAACCCTTGATTTTGGTAATCACATTAGTTATTCTGTTGTCATGTGCAGCTGCTGGTTTTTAGTCTGTCTTCAGTGTATCTGGATCTGAGAAAAATACTTCTCAAACATTTAAAAATTTAGAGGAACACTGTAAACTTCATGATGATCTGGCTCTTCTCTGAACAAAGGATGTGATTAAATGCTGTATTTAAGCATGTGGGCATGTCATTTTGCAGCCTTTTTAAATAGTTTGTTCCGTGCTAAGCCTCTGGCACATTTTTTAGGCATAAAAAGAAAGATGACATTCTCCGATGCCCTTCTATGTCACATATGGATACTTTAGTTTCACTCTGCCATACGATGTTGTTATCACCTCTGATAGCAAGAGACTGAGTTCAGTCACTCTGGGTTTAGTAATTTTTCTATCTAATACCCAGTTAAGCGTCACACTGAGATTAAGAACCACGTTCCATATAGGTGTTTTTTGAAAGACTGCCACTTCTACACTTGAGTGGATCTGCCGTCAGTAGTTTGCTAGCAAGCTTACTCAGGTTCCCATGAATAGCCACAATGCAGTAACGAAGTTTTATCACCTATTAGAGAAAATTTGAGCAAGTAATGATTCCCAAAGCTGCCCAGCTCATAAGCAGAGATATAATAAGCTGTGGTATGGACATGATTCCATAGCTACAGCCACTCCTGCTACATGTCCTGAAGCAGGCACTGAGTTAATCAGAGTTTAAGGTATTTGTTACAGAAAACAGAAGTTTAACATTACAGTTAATTGTTTTCCTTCAAAGTGTAAGTTTCCAATTTGTTTGACAATTGCCAGTAGTGACATAGAAAGGTTACTTGGGTGCATTAGCAAATGCATATCACATTGCTGTAGGGCAAGATGAAAAAAATAGTGCTCTTTAGATCTTGCATGCTGTGAGTAGTCCAAAGTGATGTTAAAGTTAACTCCAACAATAATGGCTGTGCCAACTAAGAAACTGAACAATGAAAGCTCAGCCACATTGACAGTCTATTTTATTTTCAGACAATTTTTAACCATTATTTTCTGCTATGAAGATCAGAACTTTTTGCCAAATGACGGAGAGCTTTGCACGTTAAAAATTACACAATTCCAGTCTCTCATAAAAATCATAGATTTTGCTTCATAAAGTCACATTTTTGACAACAAAATGACAGATCTTCATTTGCAAAGGTCTTGATTTTTTGCAAGCTTCTGCAACAAACAAACAAACAAAGGCAAGCCATTTTTCCATCTGCAAATTATGACATTTTACACAACCAGGCAATAAATCTTACTACAGGAAGAAGACTAGTTTCATTCAGATCCAGAGTTTTTGTATGATACCTATATCATTCAGATCCAGCACTTGTGTATGATACTTGCATGGGATGGTTCCCAGTTACAGTGAAAGTTTGCCTTTATAAATTTATCAAGGCTGTTCAGATTAAGGATGTTCTTCTGTTAACCTGTAGCCCTTAGGATCACCTACAGTAAGGATGAAATCCCAGCCATGCTGAAGTCACTTACAGACTTCCTATTAGCCCTGCAGAATGCCCTATAGTATAAATGGATGCTCTTCTATATTTTCATATAGAAGAGGTAAGCTGTCCCAGGTCAGGGAATTATCATCTTTGTACATATATCACTGTGGAGACAATAGCTCCAAAACAATCCACTCAGGAATAGGGCTGAAAAATGCTGACAAATTACAAGAAAAACAGAGGAAAGTGTGATTTATGAAGAAAGATTAAAAATCCAAATATTCATAGCTTGATGAGGCATCAAATACATCCATATGAAAGCCTTGTAGAAGCACAACATCTGAACTAAACAAAGACAAAGGAGAGTGAGGAACTGTGTAGTTCCTTACCACTGTTATTGGTGCTACCTGTGGTAGAGCCAATAGTATGTTTTCCACAACAGTCAGTCATCAGATTCATTATTGGAGAGAAGGCCTAAAGCTGAGAGCTGTCAAACTGTAAGATCACTCAGAACAGGTTGGACACACTATACAACTATATAAGCACAGGAACATACTAAAGGATTGAAGTATTTTCCATTTCCAATGTCAAAGTTATTATAAAATGGAGTTTCAAATAGAGGCAGTAAAACCAAGAGGCAGACTGCTCTTAAACATCTGTCTGGTATCTCTGTACTCCATACTTTGGCCAGTATGCACTAACAAGTAGATTTTCAGACTTTCTAAAATAGAATAACCCATCAATTGCCAGGGAAGTGTGTCATTTTATGCTAGCCAAAAACTTAGTACAAGAGGAAATAATATTTCAAAAATTAATTTAAACCTGAGCACAATTCACGAAATACTCAAATCAGTTATAACCATTTGATTTGAACTCCATTACAGCCAACGTGAAGCCAGTGGCCATGTCCAAAATAGAGTACTCAAATAAATGAGTGCAGTGCAGATCTTTGCGTAAAGTAACATGTAACATAGCTATTGAATCCTTCCCACTTCTCCCACACCTGGCTGGAAAGAACAGTTAAAAGCAAGCTGGAGCACAACCACTATTTTTAGGGCAGCCTTTAACCATTCCCTGATATATTTTTTTTTTTCTAAAAGAAGTCTCTTAATTATCAAGTCTGCAACCATTTCAACTGGAAATAAAAAGCACAGTTTTGTTCAGCTAAATCACAACACACCTTCTTATACCACATTACAGAATTGATTTTAAACATTTACTCTCCCTGTGCCATAGAAACCACTGGGCATCACAGCCCCATCACCTCAGCCCGACTGAGGGGCAGGGGCTGCCACTTCCCAGCCGAACCAGGGCCAGTCTTGGGGATGCTGCCAGGACCATCCCACTCCACCACCCTCAGAGAGGCCCTTGAGAGGCCCTTGAGAGCCCCAAGGGCAAGGCAGGATTTGAAGGGACGAGGCAAGGGCACACACAGGCACTGAGGGAGCTCAGGGAGGGCATCGCTGGAGCCTGAATGGTGCCGTGGGTGGGGCCCAGGTGGGGCAATTAGGGGTGTTGGGGCTTGCAGCTGAGGGGCTGTGCCCAGCGCAGGGCGTCAGCAAATAACATGTGAGAAACCCCGAAAAAAGTGGCAAAGTCAAGGGCCACGGCTTTGCACCTCCCACGCGTTCTTTCTCATGACCCGAGGCTGACTCCTGGCCACGTAAAAGGGGTTCGGGCTCCAACCCGAGGTGGCGCGCCAGGAGCTGCTCTGCCGCCCGGGGGTCCACGCTCAAGTCCCGAGGCAGGGCAGGGCAGAGCAGGGCAGGGCAGGGCAGGGCAGGGCAGGGCAGGGCGGGCAGGCAGGTGTGTCGGGGTCGATACTCAGCCCTGGGCTCTAGGCGTGTGGAGCTCCAGCTGCCTTCCCTGGAAAGGAGCCGCTTCCCTCCCTGTGTCTCCTTTAGGAGCGGGTTGCATGGGCTGCTCTGTCCTCCACCAGCCCAGCCAGGCACACTCATCCTGTGTAAAACAGAGACAGGGACACAGCAATCGGTTCTGTCCTCAGCAGATGTGCAGCCCTTACCTCAGCCCGTCCATGTCCGAGTGGGTGGCAGCATCAAGGGGAGGAGAGAGCATTTGTGCTGAAAGGCAAACTGCCAGTTAGTTTTGCTTTAACGCTTCCCCAAATCCAGCTGCTTTCAGTGGAGTTGAAAGATACTCACCAAATTTTTCCTTAAAATGTTCTTTATTTGCTATTTTGAAAATAGGGACTGAAATGTGTTCCAATTGGTGTCACCACAGGCACGTTTGTAGAAAAACTACAGAAGAAACAATCGAGGCGATAAGGAATTAAGGAAAACTAAGAAGGAGATAAAATACAGAGCAGATGGGAAAGTGAGGCTATAATTTTATGTAGACTATCTCAGTGTCTCTTTTCCACCGGCAAATGGTGGAAGTTCAATTATAGGTGGTTAGAAAAACATCAGGGCAAACAAATATTTAACACCATGTCTTGGAAACACCCCAATCGTTATGCAACCATTACAGACAAAAAAAGGGATACCAAAAATTAGTAAAATAAAATACCAATATTCATATTGCAGTGAAAAAAGAAATTTCATTTTGTTTAATTCTGGAATTGTCTGTTGTACCCATCAGTCGGAGAGGGAAAGAAACTAAAATCTGTTTTCGGAAATTCAGAAATAGAAAAATGCTTTTTACATCTAAATACAGCTCTTGCATTTGTTGAAAGAAAAGCTACTTTGATATTTGTTGCTAAATAAAATCTTGGATCAAGTAAACTTAATTAAAAAAATTAGTTAAGGCAACAATAAACACAGGAAATATACATGAATAAAGTGTTCTAAAAGTCAGGCAACTCTTTTAAGACTATAAATATCACCTAAGCGAGGCCACTATAATTAGCAAAGGGTGAACAAAAGAAGACATCCAGAAATAGATGGGGAGGGGGGAGGTTGGGAGGGTGAAATGTCTTGGTTAACCTTATTCGAGTGTTCTTTCCATAGCATAGGAAATGGTTCCAGCTAGCTCATGAGTTCTGTTGGTATTAACTGATTTTTAAAAGGACATTTCCATGTTGTCTGTATGCCAAGAAATTCTTTTACTGGCGTGTTTGCTGAATACAGGAAACATCGCCCTAACTAAGTGACACTGAATGTGACGAAGAATTGTATCTTTATTCTGGTGTTTCAGTCAACACAGTCTCTTTGTTTCAGCTGGAGACCTTTCGGTATTTATTGGGGAGGGAATACTTACTGCAGTCTCGCAGTTTGTCCTGAGTAATGAGCAAACACAGTGGCTGGTGGTGCTGAGTCATAATCCCTCACCACTCAAGAAGCAGCTTGCTGCATCCCTTGGGCAGCAGCTGATTAGTCTGAGGGATGATCCAGCACTTTAGTGGAGGTAGAGGCAGGGCACTCCAGTCACACACTAATCTACTTCATCTCTCTTCAAGGTATGGGCAGAAAAGACTAACAGTGCTGGGAATCTTCCTTGTCTCCATGCTATAGCCAGAATTCCTTGTGTGAGGAACTAAATGTGTACCTACAACTGCTTACTATCCTAAAGAGAGAGATGAACAAGTCAGTCTTTTATATAGTAATTTTCTGTGTAAGTCAGGCTGTGCTTATAGGCCCAGTCTTGTACTGAGTATCAGAAGAAAGCTTTACTGAAGCCAATGAGAATTTGTCTGAATAAGAAGTGCAAGTGAAGGTCTTGAATAGTGTATTTCCATTTTCACTCACAGCATTTGACAGTTTCCTGTTTTCTTCCATAAAGCTGCCTGTGTCAAGCATTTCAGTTTCATTTGCTCCGTGTTGTTTCTATATGCCCTTTTTATTATCTATTTTCTCTTTTCCTTTCTCTTTCTCAGGAACTGTGCTAGTGCCACAGCCACTACATAGGCAGCAGTAACTGCAATTATTTGTGGCTCCAAGCTCCACTGACCGCAGAGATCTTCAACAGTCAGTGGTTTCAGTGACAAGCCCTCAAATTCCTTGTTCCCCCTTTTTGGAAAAGGTGGAAATATTTGAGAAAAAGGTTCAGAGTGGGTGGGTCAGGCAGGCCAGCAGTCACAGCTTGATACTTCTGGAGCTCAGTGAAAATTGCAGTAAACCACAAAGATATTAAATCCTAAGTATTAACTTTCCTTCATGTAACAGCAAAAACATGTAGAAAGAATAACAGGTGACAATCATGCAAAGTTTCTGTTTCTGCTCCCATTTGTCTGTGCAACAGTTTTAGGGCAGTTAAAATTGTGGGAGAGGGTAGGGTTGTAGTAGACAGGCTGCTTGCTGGGAGGCATGAGACTAAATTAGGTGGTAGTGCAAATCATCTAGCGTGCAAGTGGAAGCCAAAACTAATGTGTAGTTCATACCCAGGTCACCACAGTATAAAATAGTTTCAGCTTCTTTTTTAAGGACTCCACAGTAACTGATGTGCCTTATATCTACAAGTGGAGAAGAGAGCAGTAGATAGAAAGCCAGCTGCTCACAAATACTAATGGAGTATTGTTTGGCTTAGTACACATCATACTCATGAAAAACAAAATCAGGCAATTTTCTGCATTTGAGGCTGAGACCTAGAATCTCCTAACACTATTTTGAATATTGGCCATATTGCTAAGATTCTACACAGACTTTCTAGTCTTTGAGCAATCCAAAATTGCTCTAAGGAGTAGCACTGCCTTTCTGCTGCAAGACTTTGAAAACAATGGTCCTTGTTTATAACACAGCAAATAAACAACAAGAATATTAACAACAGCAACAACAGTAATAACAACTTTAAGTAGAAATAAACACACGGCAATTACTTTACATTGCTTTGGACCCATCATTCACAAGATGGGTTCTCGTTTGGCAGGTGTGGTCAAGGACAATGTTGTCTCCTGACTAGGAATGAACTTTCGGAAAGAGCGTTCCCAGTAGGAAGGTTTAGACCTCAAAGCGAGTGTTTACGTGACTAGCTCATTTGGTAACATTGAACAGCATTTATTTTTAATTTGTATGCCTCTCCTTTAAGTAATACCCTTCTCCTCTTGACTTCACTGGGAGCTCCACATGTTTTGCCTTTGATTCCGCTGCATGCTGACAACTCTAATTAGTGTTAACAGGAGTTTCAGTGGAGTTTCTCATTCTCCCTCTTTCTCTGTAAAAGAGTTTACAGATTGGGAGTTGGAGCTATATCAAACTGGTACATGGTACCTATCAGGAATGTATCTTCCTGTCTGCTCTGTCCCTGGCAAAATGGAACTCAAACTTTTTTTTCAGGCTGCATAACAATGGTGGCATAACTATGAGAAAAATTACATTGATCATTTTAACGAACTCCCCTCAGTTGTGAAAAGACTGCTTAGTATTGGTTTTGATTTTTAACAGTAAAAATTTCAGCTAGTTAACACAGTCTTTCTCTGTAAGTTGCTATTATAGTAACTTGGTGCAATAAATGAGTTAGCTCAGTTCTCTAGGGCTAGAACCTGCAGCTCATACTGAACCTCAGCCTGTTCTGCCCTGTAGAAACTGCTTTGAATTTCAGAGATATTTTGTATAGGGAAGAAATACTGTTCCATTTTGAGATTTTAATCTCAGACTTTCATGCACATATGTACAGACACGATGAACAAAAGCCCCCTTTCTTCTTCTTCCTAAGAACTATTGCATTTGGCTTTCTGTGCTCACATAACCCTCCTTCCAATATTTCAAAAGACAGAATTTCCCAGCATGATGATAAAGTTTTCCTGTGTTCCAATAATAAAAGTTGAATGTGCCAGTAATTTCCAGTTCCTCTGTGGTCGGGCAGCCTGTGAAGACTAAATCAGAAGTATCCAACCTGCAGTATCAGTGTGGGAGTCGGAAACAGATGTTCACCGGACAATACAATTTGTTGTCACTGTCGATACTATATGGCACTTTTCCCAACAAAAATTGTCTGTAGCTGAAAAGGAATGTAGGGAATGATTCATGCTCCAAATTATTATTTGTTAAATTACTGTTAATGTTAAATGCTCTTTGTTTTGTTTTGTTTAAAATGTCTGAATCGAGGAGGCACAAGCACTCAAAATACAATTAACTGGGGTTGTAGCATCTGTATACTCTGTGAACCAATTAATTTAAGGCTTTTTTCATCAAGACAAGACATTTTAAAACCAAGAGTCAAATTCTCTTCTTTAGAATCAGGGTACCTTTTAATTTTGTAAAATATTTGCTCAGTAGCTATTTACACAAAAAGCACATGACAAGACGTAAATGAGACAAATAATTTTGTGCATATCTGAGTGTGTATCTATGAAAATTAAAAATTATTATATTCATATAATAGTATTTTTATACATATAATAACATCCTAAAGTAGTTTATGCCTTGGAAATTCTAATATGCCATTTGGGCATTCAAAACTGATCAACACTCAAATGAAAAGTCCTCTATTAGCATATGATAGTAACATATGATGCCTAGCCTTGATTTCCAAATTTCATGAATATTACAAAAGCAGAAGCACTAGATCATACTTACTGTAAAAGGCACTGGATTGGGTTAGGTGCTTTGTAAATTAAATATTAATTTTTTCAGGGATACATCAAATATATGGGAAAAAAGAGGATGTATAAAGCCAAATGATATCCAGCCTAAACACAAATTAATATATTCAGTAGAAGTGTCAAAGAGAGAGCTAAAGATCTGAATGCCAGAAACCTTGGATATAGCACCTATATTTACATGAAAAAGTAACACTAGTTATTTTCGAAAATGAAGACACTGGGATTTGAATTGGAGTTCACTGAAACCAGGGACAAAACTCACATGCAGCCGCTGACTGTTGTATCTCTAGCAGGCTTTCCTTAGAGATATTAAAAAGAGGAAAAGGTGTGTTTAATCACAAGGCCTGAACAAGAACAAATGATTCTAGCACTGTAAAATCAAACAGTTGTCTTATTTTTACAAATGCATGTGGTAACACTTCACACTAATGTTTTTGTAATACTAATTTTGCATTTACTGTGTTTACAAGTCAGCATGTGACGAGACAGAATGAAATAGCTGATGAGGTAACATTTAGCACACATGTAAGCAATGTGCTGAATTTTTGTGTGTCTGTATATGTGTATTTTTATATACATTCTTGGGTCAAACTGAGTTTTTCATCAACTAAGTGTGGGCAAGTGCCAAAGTGATTTAGGATTAGAATGGGATTTAGGCTGATCTAGCTACGGTTGTATTTCTCATTTCATCATCGTGCCAGGAATACTGTGACAGTTGTGGGTTTTCTTTAATTTATGAAATAGACAAAATTAAATGCCCATACCAGACATACTGTTTGGTTATGGGGAGTGAAAGAGAAATTCTGGGTTAGGCCTTATTCTTTTGTCTGCACTCAGAAGAGTCTTGAATGTACAAAACAGCTGGGAAACTTCCTATGTAGCACACAGCTTGAAAAATGAACTCAAGACTTTTTTTTTTTAAATCAGTCTGATTAGGGTTATTTCAAGTGACTGTTATTCTAGTTCTGCAGTATATCTCTTTGAAAAAAATGAATCAGTACAGAAGTGTGTTTTCTGGGTGCATTACATCATTTTTAATACTAACTCTTGAATTCCAATACATGGATTGTGATAGTTGAATTCCAATAAATGTTTTAGACTTTGAAGACTTGTCATTGCAATACCAGAGACAGCACGTGCTCATACAAAGTTTTAGTACTACTTATCATTTCAAAAATTAGTGGATTAAAACAGACTCATTTGCAAAATCGATTAATCTGCCATTTTCAATCATGCTGCTTTTTATGTGTTAATTTTTATCTACTGAATGGCATTTTGCTTTCTCTCTTCCTCAATTTAATTACCTTTTTTGAAAAAGAGAGGCTTCAGAAGGAGGCAAATTTTGATGTTCAGGTTGCAGGAAAGGTTTCCAAAGAGATGAGAGAAAAAGAGATTACTGAAATTAGCAGGACTGTGTCCCGCCTGCCAGCGAGTGGAGTGAGCAGCATTCGGAGGAGAGGAAACCCTTGGCCACCTTATAGTGTGGCTGTGTACACCAGAGTTAGTTAGAGTGCTCTGAATCTCATCTTTTGATCTCGGGCGATATTTTTCTCTGTTATGTCACAGAGGTCACCTGGCTCATGTGTGACAAACTGCCTGCATAAGTCACAGTGCCAGTGGCAGAGATTTGTAACCATGTCCCTGGTCCATTGCCTTTGAATTATTTCGCAGGCCCTCTGCTTTACATTTACACTCTGTCGGAAGATGAACAGGGGAAGGGAGTAAAATCAAGGGCAGGGTCTCATCCTGAAGGACAAGGGGAAACAGGTGGAAGGTTAATGGCCCTGGAGCGTATCCACAAGCCTCTCAGGCTTGATATATGGGCCTCAGGCCTAAAACGGGCATTGGCTTTCAAAGATATATTATTTCATTTGAGGAGAGACATTCTGGAGTTCCTGCATTTGTCTGCTGATAGATGATCCTCTGTCCACAATTGGTTATGGCGTGTGAGTTTTCCTTGGGCCTGCTCCCGTACATAAAAATTTTGCTGAGCTCTCCAACCTTTCGCATGCCTGTGAGAATGGGACGTGTGCGGGCCTTTTGGCAGGCGGCTGGATTTTTGTTGCTGCTATTTTCGTAGTTCCTTTTGAAGCGCCAGGCAAGTGGGGGATGAAAGGCACTTCTGTTCATTCATACACGGCTGGGAAGGGGCAGCTTCGCAGGGACGAAAATGGGGCACAAGAAGATGTGAGGGACCCATTATGCAGACGTGTGTCTGCAGCCCAGGAGGAAGTCACTCCTTCTGACCCCATATTTTATACCGGCACACACCCGCAGAAAGATAAAAATGGGGAAATGATTTACATAATTTTTATGACCTCTCTTCTTTTATTATATTACAGTTCTGTTAGGGTTTTGGCATGTGCTCCAGCTCTTGGGCAAAAAAACTAAGATAGTAACTCCATATCTTAAAATTACATTTACTGAGGCCCTCCTCCAGAACACTTACCTCAGGCACCATGGGAAAATGAGACATTGCTGCCCATGTCCTAGCAAAGGCCCAGAGGACCCAGAGCTGGTTCTGCTGAATGCAACAGGACCACACTGCGGGCAGGGCAAAGCCCTAGCAGGACCCGGACCTGTTCCGTCTGTTGTGCCCGACTGGAAGAGGCACTTAGGCATGTATGGAGGAGCCTGGTGTGGCAAAGGCCTCAGTTCACAGAGGGAGCAAGTCCTGGATTCCTATGGCGTCTTCTGTCATTGCATAACTGCTGTAAATTGCAGGAAAATCTGTTTAAAAACCAAAGAGTTTAACAAAAAATCCCAAACCCCTTAACATATATTATGGTTTAGCATAGCCTGCATAACCGATTGCTGTTATCTTGATTTTTACCTGATTGCAGTTACTGTTATAGGATTATGTCTCTAAGACCTATTACTCCATGACAGCATGATTTAAGGAAAGTAGGGTGTATATTTTCACTACATAAACTATATTCATTTAGATTTCATAACAAATAACTTTTCAGTTTCAGTAGATAGATTTTGCTTGAAAGAATTCACATTAATTATGCTTAAATATCTCCTAGTTCTACCTTTTTTATTTTTCCTGTGCTGCTAAAAAAACAAAGTAAGTGCAGTATATATGTTGTAAGTTTCAATGCAGTTTGTTTGCTTTGGTTTTGCTACAGTAAAATTTGTACTTACTTAAGTTGTAAAATATTTTTACGGTGTTGTTTGAGTAATTAAGATCTGCTTTTGCTATCACTTAAGTCAATTGTTAAACTCTCAGCGCTCCACTGCAAGCAAGATCGGGTGCATTCTGCATTTCAGTCACTTTCTGTAGAAAATGTGCTGGTGCAATGCAATTACTGTTTCTTCATTTAGTGTTCTGCAGAGTTTTAGTTAGACAAGTAAGCTAAAAACTTGAGAGATATTTAGCATCTCCTGCAGCAGTAGGAAGGAAATCTGAGGACTTGTTAAAAGGAAAGATTTAGGAGCAGAAATTCTACAGAGAGAACTGAACAGAGTGTTAGCAGGAAGGAGGATCTGCTTTTCCACTTGTTGCTTTGATAACGGATAAAAGGCTGTCATGAACTGCAGGCTACCAGCTGGGAGCAGATAGAGTAATCCCAGCAGAGGGCTGGCCCCAAACTACACAGGCATTCTTTTAAATCTTTGAGACTATAGGAAAGTTGTTTTTCTCCTACCATTGTCATCATTATTCATGATGATGTGTTCCACCCCAGTTTAAAATGTTGGTCTAGAAAATCTACTTTACAATACTTTTCTGTTTGAAATGTAAGAAAATATCACGTAGACAGATATTTCAGCTATTTCACTCAACTACCTAAAGATTCCCAAAATAAATTCCAGAGAACTGGATCTGCCATCACGTACCACTGCTGTAAGAAATCTCTGTCATTTGATTGTAAAGGTATATTGTGCCCAACGTGCAGATAATCATAGGAACAATTTGGAACCTATGTCTTCCTTGTAATCAACACGCTTGATAAATGAAATCTAGAGGATGTGTTACTTGAAAGAGAATGGCAAGAGAATGTCATTTGTTAGAAAATGAGCCCAAGCGACCCCTGCACGGCATCAGTGCAAGCAAACACAACAACAGACAGAGCCCAGCAAACCCCTTCACATGGAGCTGTACTGATGTGCATTGTGCCACCAAGGTCATGTTACCAACATGCTTAGACACAGGCAGGACTGGGCCAATAGCATTTGTTAGCATGTGTACAGATGCTTGACAAGCCATGGTGTTTCAACCTGCATTATTGAAGAGAAAGAACAAAAAATACTTGAAGCCCCGATTGTCATTCTATACTGTTCATTTTAATGATATATGTAGGGGTCTAGCTTACTTTGTATTCTTATGTGTAATTACCCATATAAAAAAACACCACTCATTAGTGTTCTGTTCCACTGACTTAATTATACCCCTTAATTAAATCTTGACTAACTGGGGGTCACTGCAGTGTCAGTGGGATTTGTCACTGTTTGTCAGCAGGTGTCTGGTCACATCTATTTCTGGTTTCCCTGTTGCTGTATGCTGTTTAAGAGCACAGTCTTTTCTAAATGCAAAGGACAATTATGCATTACCTTGCTGTGTTTTGTTCCTTAAAGAAACATCAGTGAATCTGTTCTGTAATACTAGCGCTCTCCCAATCTTTATGTACAGGAGATGGGGAATGTAGCAAATATAAACCTTTTCAAAACACAGCTCATTACTTCACTTATGCTCCTTTTTCAAAGGCTTAGTCTTCCTACACTTAAAAGACATGGTCTTATTAATTTATCAAATAATCTTATGTTCAACAGGCATAAAACCATCTTGCAAATATCAATCCAGGGATACTTCTCCTTTTCCCTATCTCCTAAACATGAAATGAATTTGAAACATGACCAGCAAGAATGAGCTAAATCAATATTACATGCATAACAAATACTACATGACATGTGCTGCTATTGCTGTGCTGCTCTGAGTCAGAAGACCGAAGCTCCCGACTCACTGTTCCCTGAATAATTCAATTGGAGTTCTGCATGTGCAATAAGTGCATAATAGTGTCATTTCTGTCTATTTCAAATTTGCATGTTTTGGGTTTGTTATTTTAGAAAGTTACTTAGGGGAAATATAATTCCCCTGTTTACGCATATAATAGGTACCTAATGTTCATCTGAATAATTGATTAGTCAAGTCAGGCTTTCATAATTAGCTATCGGCTTTCCAGTGTAAGCCCACAAAACACTTGTCAATCTACAGACATTTTTAATTTATTAATATATATATTATCAAAAGAACTGCAGTAGTTACCTAGAAAGCATTTATTATTTATTCTGTCGAGGCTGAGGAAGCATTTAGATTCTAGACATGTATTTTGAATCTATTGTAACTTTCCCAGAAGATAATTTTTTTGTTCTGAAAGTTTTCATAAATGTTCTCTGCCTGTAAGCACTTGCTTACAGTGGAGATTGGAAAGATGGTTTTCAAAAAAAAAAATCCATTCCTAGGTTACACAGAAGCTAGTGACATATTTCACTAACTATAAAACAATGTATATTTCTTATTTTTACTCAGATACCTAACAACAATCTAAATAAATGCCACTAGTAGACATCCTTAATGCAGCCACAGACTCTGTGACCAGACAGATGTATCTGTTGATAGCACAAGTGTGACAGTGATATTGCAATTATGAGTTGTGCAGCTATATGGTAAATTGAAGAATTATAAGATAAATTGTATTTATCATGAACTTCATGATGCCACTTGAATTCTACCACTATTACACTTTTGCTTCTGCATGTTCCTGACCAGTTTTCAAGTGGTGGGTTTTAAAGGAAAAGAGCATCCTCCTTACTCTAGAAGTGTATTTTGAGCCCAATGGTATGAAGTTTATAAACCAAAACATTTGATCGTGAAATCCAGAATGATTGTTCAGTTCTTACCCGAAGTATACTTAAGATTGAACATCCCATAAAACAATAGGACTAGAAATCTTTTGATTTATATTATTGAGAAACAAATTTTATGTTTCCATTGGGAGGCAGCATTTACTTTTAGCACTTCTTGAGTGTGAGACACTGAATTTTTAAAAGATAGCATTATTATTATTTATAGAAAAGGTATTTTAGTTCTATATATGCTATGTTTACTTTCCCTGGCCCCTGTTCAGAAGAATAACCTTCATTTTAGTGAAAATATATAAGCATCAGCTTCCCATTAGTGAGATCAGGACGAGTGCTTTTCTGAATCAAAGTCCTTCTGATGCCTGTACTGTTTGAAGTGTATTAAGTTCTGTGCTTTGTAAGTTGAAAGATACAAATATAATATCAGAATTCTAAACCCCTTTTAGATCTAAAAGACTTCTATTATAGAATAGCTTTTTAGTTTGGAAAGAACATGATGAAAAAACCACAACATAGTGGTAGGAAAAAAGTATGCCCATTTTGGTGGTGTGATTTATTTAATTGTGGTTCACCACTTCAAATTATGTGGTTTCACAGAATTCACAGAAGTCCTTGAGCAATACTACAGCATCTTGTGTACCACAAGTATTATGTATATACTCTCAGTTTCTACTGGAAGGTAGAAACAATATTAGAATCCTTCTCTTTAACAAGTTTGGTAACATACCTCCCATTGAAAAATGCAAATATATTTCTAAGGGTGTCATTATAAAGTCCCTCCTCCACAATGTATATATCTTGTAGAATGTAAAATTCTGTTATCTATTTTATATCCACTGCAAAATAATCAAAAATCAAATGCTACATTGCAAAGAACACAGTATCTATGTAGGATTCAGAGCCATGTTTGCAACTGCTGTTTTAGTTTTCTCTATAACATTTGTACAGTGTTAACATTTCAATCAGTGTTATATAAGGATTTTCTATTAGGATATTTTTAAGCATAGTTTTTTCTACCTGGAAAGCATTTATAATTTAGGCTGGTATGCTAATTAGGGATTTGAGCTGTGTGAGCATGGAAATGTCTGCATTCTCACTATTAACATGCAGAGTTCTCAGCAGTTCCCGAGTCTGTTACCCCGAGTTCAGAAACATTTCCCAGTGGTATTGTATGGCTAGCTCGGTTGTTCCATTTAGATTTTGAAAGAGCATTGTTTTCAGAAAGTGTTTTACACCTGGAAATAGATGTGTCTGCTAAACAGATTCATATTTGCATCATTAGACAGGTGATCTGATCACAAGGCGGAAGAGAGATCATATACATAAACAATGAATTAAAGCCCTGAATAGGATTGCTAAGGCTGTTTTTCTAGGTTACAGCTAAATGAGGGGCCATTATGTGGGCTTTCAGATAGACTCACAAAGCTCTTATCTGTATAAACCTGATAGATCTGCCATTATTCTTAGTGACTAACAGAAGTTATATCATTCAGTTTCATTAAAAATGCATTAATCCTTTTTTAGTAACCTTTTCCTAATTCATTGATTCAATTATACAATGAACAATAAAAATGTTTGGTATAATAAAAATACAGTATTAAGAGTGTGTTATATACATAAATATTTCATTGCAATGAAATTATTCAGGGTTAAAAATATTAACAATATTAATATCATGCTCCGAGACAAGAAAAGTGTACTTTTTTTTCAGCATCTCTGAAATTATAAATCAAAAGGATGAGTCTTTAAAATGTGAGTCCCAAAGTAGTTGGTTATAGTATTACTTGTGGTCACTTCATGTACAGACTTCCTGTACAGTTGGTGACACTTACCAGCACAGGTTGATTGAGGGACAGGAGAGTTTTTGGTATGTATGCACATATTGCTCGTAAATATCATGAAGCCAGGCTCCTTCTTATCAGATCAATTCTCCCCAAAGTCACTGTCCTCTGAAATGGCCTAAATGAAAACAGACTGACTCCCACAGTTGGACCTTGAGTTAACACAAGTATTGGGAACATCTTGCTTGGTGAAGGTACACTCAGAGCATGGCAGCACTCTGAGCAACTTTCACACAGTGGCAGCTTCCACTTACACCAGCTAAATAATTCAGACCACCAGGACTCCAGTATAGCTCTCAATCTGGTAGTTCACGCAAGACTTCAATTGATTTTGACACAGCTAGTACTTTTTATCATTTTGTACTTGGGTTTTTTTATTAATTTTTGTGTCAGGAGAGCAAACTATCATTTGGTTGTATTATACTGTTCTCTCAAATGCCAATAACCAGGCATGGCTGAGCCGGTGCCTGTGCGACACACTTGATGTTGCTGCTCCCGTGAAAATCTGGTGTGATTTCTGCATGCATTCCAAGACTAGAGGAGCAGAAAGCACTTCATATTTTCATTAGTCATCCCTTTACAGATTTACTTTTAATTCTTTCAGCAAAGCACATTATTAAAAGCAATGACCTGAGGTCTTCATTCAGATATCAGACTTGCAATCCTGTATAATGTGCGCCGCAGGGCAGAGGTCACACTGACGAGTCTGTTAATGTAGTCACTCTGGAATAAGATCAATCTCCATACTTCACCATATTGATCTAATAGCTCATTGGCACTTCCCTCTTTGAATTGATTAGCTCATGTGTGAAAAGAGATTGATGGGTTTGTGACCCTGAGGAGTCTGTCAGGGGCACACCCATGGCGGGGGAAGTGCATGTTTTCACTGCTTCATTTGGGTGGCTCATTACCTGGATGCCTCACGGGGAATAAGGGTCATAACGTTGTTTTATGAATTATTTACAAGAAAGTATCAGGGGGTTGTTTTATTTGATGCTCTACCTGTACTGAATCCATTCTAAACAGAGCATGAAAAAATACACATAAATGGCCAAAGGTACCAAATATTTGTGTAAAGGGAACCACGGCATATAAGTGACCTTAAAAAGCAATTTTACTAATATAAGGTAATCATAATAGATATGAGGGTAGGAATAGACTTCATGGGTCACCTAGTCCATTCCCCTTATGCAATGACAGAATATTGATGATATCTAGAAATGAATTACATTTTAATTGCATATTCTGGATAAGTACTTACAGTGAATCTAGTTCAGACATCTTGGGGAACTTCATATGCACATTGCACTGTAGAAAGAGGCAATTTGCATGCAACATGTGAGCTAAAAAGTAAACTGTGCACATTCCTCGATTGTTAAAAGTAACCAAAAAAACCCCAAGATTCAACTCCATTTGTCAAATAGTCATATATTTGCAAAATGCATATACAGTAGATTGGATTTTGGTGCAGTGTGTGCTCATGCAAGAGGAAATTTAAAAGGAGCTGTCGCAAGAAGCTGAATTTAGAAGTTGGCTTATGTTAGGGTGTGCTTAAAAAATGTATGCATTATCAAAGTCTTTACAGATATAAAGCAATAAAGCTAAAAACTGGCTCCTTGAAGCCTTTTGCTGAAAGCCAGGTATTTTTGTATTTCTGTCTGCATGTGAATTGTAGAATGAGTATGAAAGACATTCATAATGAAAAAATCTCATCTATGCCATCCAAGCTCTGGATACTGTACAATACCATGCTAGGGATGGTGTTACATAGGATGTCAGGTTATGTGACTGTGCCACAGTTCAAAAAAATATTGAGCAAAATATTCTCATATGTCATTAAGCTGATGCTTATATTTGTGTAAGAAGACAGTAAGCTTCACTAATAATATCTTGTTGTATTATTTAACTGGACATCCTGGGTTTATTTTGCGGACTGGCAGTTTAAATTGAAAAACTGATAATTTTACTTATGGTGAAGTATCCATGTATGCTCTATGCAGTCGGGCAACCCTTTCCTACTATTTGATTTATGGTAACATAAACAGATACTGCATAAGACAGTAATAGTCAGTCCTTTCCCTAAAGACCTTACACTCTAAAAGAAACAGACCCTCAGGCAGATTAGTTAAAAAAAAAAAAAAAAAAAGAAGAGAGCCAAAGAGAGAATTCAATCCATTACCTGTCAGTGACATAATGCTGAATATTTGCATAATCTTGCATTCATTTTTACTTTTAAATCATTCAGGCTATTCTATGTACCAGGAAAATTGCCCTGATATAGACTTATGTAGCCATATTTTAAAAAGTCCTAAAACACCTCAGAAACACTTATTAGAGGCAGAGTTGTGATGCACTTTCCTTTGGTAAGACTGGGATAAATCTGGGATTAATCAGTAAATCTTCTTACATTTGGGTGTCAAAGTAATCTTTTAGTAAAGTAAAATCTTCAATTATAAAATTCATATTAAACCTAATTACAAACCAAAGTAACTAGTACTTACACCTAGATTAATAGTAGATTGCCAGACACTTGAATACAAGCAATGCAAAGCAAGATTTTTTGAGGAAAACGTTGCCATTTTATTGCTAGCTCTTGCCCACTGACAAAGCCTCTGCCAGTCTGACTGAAACTTAGCTCCTACAGTTGTGGTGTGTGGTGTGCTCGTGGGTGAACGCAAAGTAATTAGAGCAACCTGATTCTGTTGATCATTATCCCTGCTGTCATTCAGAAATGAGCTAAGAAAAACCTAATTAATTAGATGTACATACTCTCTCCATTTTTCCTAAACACACACCTAATCTTCTGTTGCATACAGACATATAGGAACCCAATTTAGACATTCACAGTTTTGATACCTGTGCCCAGCTGTGACAGCAGAGAAAGTCCGAGGCTGGCTGATTTGTGTCACAGTCCACGGACATTTTTGCCTATAAAGTTCCTGCTCGTTCTGTGTTCTGTACTGCAAAAGTTCCTGTCAACAACATAACAAACAGCCCATATAAAACCAGTACCAACAAAGATATTTTTAAACATTAAAATTAATCTTAACTGCAGTGCTAATGACAATATGGGATCTGGGCAGAGTTGTGACAATCTTATTTTAATGACACTTCAGAGATTTCCAAATTAGACTACAGGAAACAGGAAGTAGGAATAAATGAAACAAAGCCAAATGAAAGGATGAATGGGAAAAAAAATTAATACATACTTGCCAGTTCCTTAAACATTCATTCAATCAACACTTCCTGTGATTTTTAGTAGCATGGCTCTGTCTGCTCTTTCAAACTTGACTCTGTTGGGAAAGGAGCTAATTTTTTTGAGGATCGTGTTCATAGTTGAAAGGATTTAGCTGGGTGGTAGTAGCTGCATGCCAAGAGCCTCTTGCAATGCTTTTAAGATTTAAAGGGAAGTACTAAGTCTTTTGGATCATCCCCATGTACCTTGTTGGATCATGCATCACTACACCTCCGCAGCCTACTTGTATGACTTCAGCTTCCTTTGGTGGTGTTTTTAAGCAATTTTTTCTATCAAGTCAGATGGATACTGGTTTAATACATGACAACCTCCATTCATAATGCTGATTTTTCTTTCACTTTCTCCGTTAGCACTGGATCTTCTTTCTTATTTAATCTCTGCCTCAGTGACTTACTGTTACTGCTCCAGCCCTCGGGATGTAAGACAACATTTCTGTACTTTTTCTTCATCAGTATGCCGACTCCTTTCACAGCTTGACTGAAGATACTGTTTCTCATGATTTCTTACTGCTTTTGCTGTGGCATTTTTTGGCTGTTCTATTACAAATCAGAGGAAAACACAGTGGAATACATTTGTATGACAAGTGCAGTGTTCTACAGAAACTATGGCATCTGTTGTCAAAGTTGTATTACAGGTGACTGTCCTGTTTAGCACACTATAGCTCCCAGTCTTGAGACTTTAGATCCTTTTGTTTCACTGACTCAAGTACGGAGAAGGAAATTCCTGCATTTACATAGTTGGATGTTTGTCAAAAGTTTTAACAAGACTATGAAAAGTAAAATATAAACTAACATATTCTGATTACTGAAAAAGATTGCAGTGCTGTGCAATCAAAAGATAAAGAACATTTTAAATAAAAAAACTACTGATTGGATGATAATTACAAATGGTATGAAACATCTAATGTATTACATTCTTTGTATGGTTTGTCAGTGTGCAACCCTGGGTGTCGCTAATACTCACCTGGAAAATTATTCTTCTGCCATAATGTTAAAGTAACTTCCTGTTAGCCATGACTTCAGAGGATTATTTGCATATTCCCATCTGCATAACTGTGAATACAGTCCCACACTGTGTACACAAACCAGGTATCACCTGCTAAAAGAGAGTAAGATTTTACTTCTCTTATGGCTTGCCCTTTTCCCATACTGCACACCAGCTTGAATAGATCTACTGGAAATAAACACTAACCCCATTAAACAGAAGAGAAACCACACTGTAATTTAAAAGAGAGATGACTTAAGTAACTCATGTGGTAATGCATGCAAAAAACAGTGTTCTGGGGCAGGCAGCACTTGAAAGAATGGGACCCTAAGTGTGTTGAGATATTGCTCTGCCTGATACCATATTAAAGAGTCTTTCTGACATTAACATATCTCTCGTGTCACAAGTTAAAAACGTTTTCTATATGATGCTTACTTGATAGAGTTTTAATAGAATATTTATTTTGTTAAAAGTAAATTTAGTTCTTACTAGAACTTTGTCTTTAATATTGACAATCTACCTCGTATGTTATATTGATCTCTGTTGAGATTTGATGTTGCTGATTTCTAAGAAATTTTCCAAATGAGAGAAAATGTAGGAGGTGGAGTTTACCTGTAGACTCTTAGAATAAGTGTTTAGAGCTGAAAAATACAGAAGCTGTAAGAAAAATTAAATCATATTTTTTCCAGTGAATCACCAGACAGGAAAGGAACATTAGGTACTAGAAGTTCTTTCACATAATGCTAAAATATGTGACTTGGAGAAGACCACAGATTTTAATCACAGGCTGCTCTACATTAGAGTGAAACTGCTGATTCAATATATTGAGAATAAATTCACCAGCAGTACCATAAAGTTTACTAGACTCAGTCTTGTCTTCTGATTCCCCGGAGGACATAATTGTGCATCCTAAAAAGCAGATCAAACCTGCAAGGCTAATGATGAATCAGATGGGCCTAATTCTGATTTTATGTGTAAGACAAAAGACTTACGTTCATGCAAGTTAAGAGTTAAGAATATGGTCCAGCACAATTTTGCAGTTAGTTTGTTGACAGCAGAAAAAACAGGTGTTTTTCACAGAAACACAGCTATGGTACCAAAATTGCTACATAAACTACATAGTCTTGTCTAATTCTTTTAAAATTCTAGACCCAACTATGCATAAGCTTAGGCTGTACTAACATCAGTAAAGATACTCACAGAAGTAGGATTTTGAAGGTTAATTCTATCGGTCCAGTCCAAAAGAAAGCACCTCATTCTTCACTCTTTGAAAAAGATGCTGAGAATAATTAATTTTCCTCTTTCCTTATCTTTGTGTTCACTCTGAGAGGCAAGAAACACTGCATTGTAAGCAAAATTTTCAGTTGTGACTAAAAAGAAATACTTTTTCTTATTTTCAGTTAAAATAAAAAAAAAAAAAAGACCCGAAAAAGAAGGTAAGAAAAACACATTTATAATTCATCAGAAATAATGCTGACTGTCAAATACTAAGTCATTTTCATGCAGTTTGCACAGAGATAAATGTGAGGAAAAGGAGAAGAATATGTGTTGCATTTGACGCACTATATAATATATACACACACAAAGTTTATTGTAACAGCCCTTTCATCTGATGCTTGTAGAACTGAAATTTGTCATTTACCTTCTCCTTAAGAGAGGAGAATGCTCTCTAAATGGAGTCCAAAAATCCATGAGAGAGATCCTGTTCTTTAGCAGGATCACCATCTGCTGCCTGCCCTTACTCCTTCAGCAGTCTGAGGCCCCCAGACTCATCCACCTTGCATTGTATTCCTGCAAGAAAACAGGATGAGTGTGAACTGATGCTTTTCAAGGCTGCTTTTTATTAAAGTGTTTTGACTCACTGGAAGATCAGCACTGAAACTGGGAAGTGGCTGGTCAGTGATGTTCTGACCCGCTCTCTCACAGTGATCTTGCCCATAGATGTCCAGGGCACATGAGGGGAGAAGGTGTGGTAAAGCCATCGCTCTCCCCGTGTGCATTTGCTGAACAGGAAATACCACACGCCTTTCAGAGCATGGGCACCACACCCTCACCCCTTCACAGTTCAGAAGGGTAAAAGTTTGGCGATTTTCAAAGGTATAATGTTGCTTTGTGCTATAAATTCCTTATCTGTACACCTTAAAAAAATCAAAAGTGGCTTGATATTCCAAATACTGGTGTTTCCATGAGCAGGGAGTTAACGAAGTGTTTTAGTCTTTCTATCTTCCTCTTTCTCAGTTCCCTACTGTTGAATATAAGGTGAGCATATGAGCCTTTCTTTCAGCGAGGTATCCAGCAGTTGCTTTCCTCTATCTGGACACTGATTTACACAAAGAATATAGGAACTTAACATTTTGGATAGATGAACTTCCCGTTGAAATAATCTGACTCTGACCAGTGGATTCAGAAGTTACTGAAGGAGGAGGTACACACACACACAGGCAGACTCCAGGTATAATTGCACCCTTATAACAGCCTCTTTGCATGCTTCATAGGAGCAGGAAAAGGCATACACTGAAGTATTTCTGTATTTCCTTCCATTTTTAAATCAAGACAAATGTAAAATGCTACCAAACTTGGACAGATTTTATATTCCCTTCACAATCATTTACCCCAACATGGGCTTGTAAAGATCACTCCCTGCCTTCACATAGAAATTTTATATAACACACAGGTTTCTAGTAAAGAGCTGGAACAACCATAGTTAATATTAAAACATTTCTTCTTGAACTTTGTAGCATTTTATTACTGATGTTATAGGTAGTAATCAGATTTTATTAGGGCATTCACTGATTCTGAAAGTTACGTGCATTCACTTCAAAAACCACATTGGTTGTTACGTGCTGCTTTTTGACAGTAGCCTTCCACAGGAGGTTTCCCACTGTTAGCAGCAACTCATCTGGAGAGTCCAAATCCTCCCCTATCTGTATAATGATTTGGAAACCATGCATGCATTCACAAGTAAAAAATAGCCTCTGGAGTGCACTTGTCTTATAAAACTTTGATTTGAGGTGATTTGCATCACTATGGCATAAGAAAATGGAGTAACAACTCAAACTATATGTCTGCAACGACTTGTGAGTGATCTCCTAACTGCATTTGAAAGAAAGTTCAACCATTGCTTGAACCTGTATGCTTCAGGCTGAACAGTTCAGACAGATGTTTAATCACTTCATATTCACTAGGAAATGGCTATTCAATGGCCATAGAATTTAAAAGTGGCACTATGAGATGAGCGCTTCATATTATTTTCTATATTTGCATTCCCTTCTGGAAGCATAAGTAAAAACAATTCAGCTGAATCCAGCACAGTTTTATCACATAAATTTCAATTACCATATTTTTTAAAAATCATTAGATACCCTTTTAAATTTTTAGTAGCAGAAAAGCCCAAAGCTATAGTGGCAAGTTGATGCAAATGAACAGAGATGAAAAAGGATTCTCCAGCTTCTGAGAAAGGGAGGTATAGACTGGGTAAAATGTGAGCGCAGTGTTTAACTGAATCTGCAGCAATAATTATAAGGAAAATATTTAACTTAGAGCAACACAAAAAACCCATGACCCTGAAATTTTTAACAGGTAATTCATCAAGTGTCAGGCTGAAAATACCCCTTCAGAAGAAAAATTATAATAAATTTGCAGTTGTTGGTTACAGTATGCTAAATATTGTGAAACATTTTCCTAAAAGAAAGACATAGTGTGGTTTTGATAAGATTAAGGTGCATTTCAGCAAAGCATACACATTTTTCTTCGTTTTACTGTTTGGCAATTTCAATGTTGTTCTTCAGAGAAAACAAAAGTTTATAATGATTAACGTTCTGTGCTGTGGGAAGCATACATTCTACAACAATACTACTCTTGTGTCACACTAGCCTCCCTCATCTATAACATCAGCACAAATAGTTTTTCAGATGAGTAACCAGCATTTCTGAGATAAGTCCTTCCTACAATTGATAAGGTGTGATTGTGTATTTCAGTGTCAACAGAGGCCTCAGCAAGACTGACAAACTTCCATGGAGTCCTGTGTCAAAAGCTCAGGGCCCAGATGAGTGGGAGTCCAGGGTTTAGCAGACAAATGTGACGCCACCACTCCCAACCCCAGACCATCTTTTTGTCCTGCCCAGACACAGTGTGCCACCATAGTACTCAGGATTAGACCTTTATACATCAAACTGAGAGTCTGTTTCCTTTACTCCTGGAAATATTCTATGTGGCCTGCACTACACTGGCAAGATAAACTATGCAAACTAGTAGGTGCATCTAAATGTATTCCCATGCATGCCTGTTTTTTAATCCTTGTTAGTGGAGAACTCAGGAAAAAAGTGATTTAAAGTTACCTTATAATTCCAGTTGTCAGTGAAGGAACTCGGGCATGCCGCCGTGGAATTCTGTGTTCAAACCTGTATTTAGATATCTAACAGAATCAAATTTATTGTGCAGATGAGCAATACCACACCTGTGCTGATAACAACTGCCATCCTCTGCTTCTCTGACAAAGTACTTGCTCCTTCTCTGCCCCAGCAGCATCACTTACTGTCTCACAAACCCTTAAATTCTGCATGTCATCATCCTCGCACTCAAGGTTTTACGCACATCCAGCTCCCCTTATGTCTTCTCACACCACACTGCCTCCCCGTTCCCCTCATTTAAGGCCTCCTCCTAAGCACTCTCTTTGCTTCCCTCGTCAGTTAACAGTGTGATGTTTTTCTTATTTCATACTCATAGCATTATTACTCTTTCATGCCACCCCGCATGCTAGAAATGATCTCCTATTTCTTTTGAGTCACACATCCTCCCTTACCTTCTTCCACATCTTTCTTTAAAAGGCATTTCTTCAGCAACAAGTTCCAGTTGGTGTGTCTTCATCTGAATGCTAATGGCCAGAAAGGACCTAAACTTAACCATGTGGGCACAGCATTCACTCATGCTTTTGCTTGAGGGTAGATAGCTGTCAAATGGGCATCTTGTTTGACAACTTGCTTAGGTAAGACATGGGTTACATTAATCCTTGTGTCGGTGTTCTCTTATGGCAGGGAGCAGCTGCAGATCTGGGGAGTGTTCTTGCAGCAGGCAGTTCTTGGCCATACAATGTTTAATTTATAAGCATTCTCAGTAGTTGGGACAACAGACAATTTTTTTTTGTTGGTGTTAAAACACTGATAGTACTCTTAAAGATCTCTGTGAACTGAAAAACATCAACATTTAGTCAGCACAAGTTTTCGAGCTTGTTTGAATTCAATATATACCACAATTGAAAAATTTGTTGATTATGGATAGTCCCAGGCTGGAGCTAAGTTATCTTGGTGACAGAATCTTATCTTTGCTCGTGCTTCCCCTGGTAATGGCAGAGTAGCATGCTCCAGCTTTGGAGTCAGGAGACTGAAGTCCAGAAGAGGCTTTTTCTGCAGAAGATTTTCCTCTTCAGAACTGAAGATCAGTTCTGAACTTCAGGATCAGTTCAGGGCACATTCAGTTGAATGCATGCAGTTATTCTGGTGAAAGGCTGACTTTTTCATTTTGCCAGAGAATGCACTTTCTGCAACTCATTTTTCAACGTGCCATGGAAACACAAACGTGTTTGTGTATTGGCTGAAGTTACACACATCATAAACTTTACCACCTCATTCTAACATGCAGAGTGATGCGTTACCATTTTTGTTCAATGTGATCTATGTTGTTTTCTGTTTTTCATGTTGTTTGCGTTATCGAGATAAAGTGTGTGGTTTTCTGCATCTGCATGTCTTTCAGAAATAGGCTGGAACTGGTCACTTGCCATACATTTTAGTAATCAGTGATCCTCCTTAAAGTCATGTCTCTTTCTTCCTAGTATGAAATGGGAAGCATTCTTCTGCCCCACCAGTTTTCTTAAAATGGCAAAAGCAGCTGGATCTGATAATCTTCTGCAGGCCACACTGTGTTTGGGATGTGTATTGTGCTTTTTGTGCTATCCATTTTTATAGGCGTTCACTGGTTAAACTGCAGTGAATACAGAGGAGTAGATTTTGTGAACCACTAGCAGATGTTCACTGTTGCTAGTTTTATGAGTCTTGTAGAACAGCAGGAACAGACTATGTGCAAAACAATTTTGTTGTGATTTTACCATCTCACACTGTTTTCACAGCACTGGCGTGGTAATGATATGATAAAGCTTGGGAGGTAAGCTTTGATTGCAGACTAGCTGCTGTTGGGATCTTCAGAAAGCCAGACCTGTAAAGTGTAGTTTGTTTTCAAAAGCCTGTGGCTGAGACAGATGGGTTAGCTGGAAATATGTAATTTATAGTAGAGTCAAATGCTTGACCTCTTATTCAGGTATAAGTTGTTATGACATGGATGCTGAATATTTAAACTGTCTCACAGTTTGTTTCCTTCAGATGTAAGCTGTGATAGCTTTGTGTGAAATGTTAATTTTGGATGACTGGTGTGTTCACATGATTTATTTGATTTTTGTGATTTTTCCAACACGTTTTTGGTCAGAGGAGAAAATTATCATGGAACAGCTTCACATAAAAAGCAAGAATAATAGAATCTGTAAATTTCAAACATATTTTTCAAATAATTAATTGAAACCTGGCCAAAGTGCATCAATGTGGTAATTTACTGTCTCTCTTGAGCTAACAAATCACTTGGTTTAAATGGTTTTGTAGTCAAATACATGTTTATGAAGAGGAATAGATCTTTAATAGCAAATCAGTCTTGCTCTATGATCTCTGTGGGAGAATGGGATCTGTGGCACACAGACTCTTCTGCCTTTGAAAAGTTAAGAGAAAGTTAAGATAAATGAAGGAGGCAAACAGAGATTTTAATATTTCAGATGTTAAAGTCCAAGCTGTATGGCAAGTAACTAGAAAGAGAGAGACAATACTAAGTAACTTTCACAGATGATGCTACAAAAATCTATAAGTAACAAATGTCACTTCCTTCTCTATCACACAACCAGAAAACAAGCTTGAAATAATAAAGTTCAGAAACGCATTAGGTCTTATTGAAAAAACGTGAAAACATCTACTGCATTATCTAGTTCAGCTCATGCAGGATTACTCCTTGTAATGTGGTTTCCTGTGTATTACAAAATCTGTTTCTAAAGGAATTGAAACTAGAACCCCTGAAAAGCAATTTTAATAGTTCCATGTCTCAGAAATTCTAGATATTGCTCCACTTTAAGTATGCTAATTTATTTTTTACTTCTTCTGATTTATAGCATTTTTAATCTGTTCAGAAATTACTATCTATGAAGATTCTTAGAGTCCTTTCAACTATATACATGCTATGACCACACTAAATTGTAGCAAGCATCTCTCAACTCTTTCAGGGCACACATCGGAAGTCAAAGACTTTGTTTCATTTTGAAAAGAAGTCAGTAAGATCAGTAAGAATAGGTCCAGAGGATATTGATCCTTACGATGACTTAATTTCATAATCTGCCTTCCACTAATTTGTGATTTTTTCCCTCCCATTTCCATGGAAATCCTAATTATTTTTCATTCTCTAAATGAATAAAACTGAATGCAATCCAGTTGTAATTGGAGTCATTTTAGGGACATATTTCATGGTTCTCCAGTATGGACATCCCAAATAACTTCACAAAATCTTAATGCAGATTGCTTGTGCTGAGTGCCCAGCATGTTCCTTCTGTTCCCAAATACAATCAGTGATGTGTCTCACTGCTCACTACTGACTTTCTTGAACTGCCCTTTCTTACCCTACCAGTGACCCTTGAAGCTGCTTAGCTTCTGTTCATGAAGTGTTATTCTCTTTTCAAACCTCCACAGCGATTTTTAGAAAGTGTTTACCTCTCTCTTCACTTTTTCCTTTTGCAAGGGACATACCTGTGACTTGGGCCTGTTGTAGCAATAATGCTCTTGAATCTGCAGATTCTTTACTATTTCCAGAAGCTGAGTTACAAAGATGGGGAGTATGGCAAAGTTCATATCAGCATTATTTCTGCTCCTCTTGTTTTGGGTGAAAATAACATCCCATTGGCATTAGCATTTTATAAATACACAGTTATTATTACTTTGCATAACAGTGCCATAGTTCTGTTTTCCATTAATCTAATCAGGAGTAAAATTTCTATACACTTTATGGATAAAGGTTTCAGCAGTGTCCTGTTTATTCAGCTGAGAATAGCAATTTTGTGGGTTAATAATTCTAGGTAGCATTTCTGTTCTCATGATGTTAGCCACATGCTTGAAGGAAGACTGTCTCCATATTGTGATGTAGACCTACTCCCAGAGTGATGCCACCAACGTTCATGTTTACTTTACAGGTTGATGACCAAATGAAGTTGCTTCAGAACTGCTGGAGCGAACTCTTAATTCTAGATCACATTTACCGGCAAGTGGTACATGGGAAAGAAGGCTCCATCCTTCTGGTTACCGGGCAACAAGTGAGTATGTGGTCTTAGAGAAATATTGATGTCCTTTTTTTATAATAATTTTCAAAATAGCAGGAGTTTAACTAGGTCAGAAGCACTCCTGTGTTCCCAGAGATTCTCCACAAATAATGTAGATAAAATGACTTGTGCACTCTGCTTCTAGTCCGCTGATTACAGTTAAACTTATAAAAGCAGATATAATCGCTTTGCTTTTCAAATGTACTTGTATACTTCAGTGATTGAAAAATACCAGATGAGAAATGTTTCTCAAGAAGTTGCATTTCCTTGGGGCTAAAATGGTTTCTGACAGCACCAACAACACTCCTAAACCTAATACTTTAGATTTAAGCAAGTATAGCTTATTTCGCCTTCAGAATTGTGATTTACTGAAAAGAATCACAGTCAGAAATCTAGAGAACCTGCAGCTTACTACCTCAGAAATATCTTGGGTTTAGAGACATACACACATGTGTGAGAAACTGGGCAGCTGAGACATCTAATCACAGGGAAATTATTCAGTCCAGAGGCTATAAATGCAGATATTATCTCAGGAGCTGTCTCAGGATAGGCATCCTGCAGTTTCTGCACAGCTTTCCAAGGGTTAATTTTCTTTGGGTGTCAGATACATAGATCTCCCAAAATGCAAGACCTGTAGTCTGGCAAATATTATGAAAACAGTGAGAAAACCCAAAAGAAATAGAAAGTTTTGTCTTCCTCATACTTTCCAAAGCACAAAGAACTTGCCAGTAAAATAAGAATATTATTCCTAAGATTATTATTCTGCTTTTAACAGAAAAATCACAGTATCAAGGAGAAGCAAACTGTGCCTGGACAATATGTTTCTGACTCAAAGTGAAAACAAACAGTGGCTTATTGGTATTTAAGTAGCTGCAAACCAAACTATCTCAATTTATACACACTTGGGAAAGAGCTCCTTTTTCTGTGCCACACCGTTTGTGTCCGCATGTTGCGGAATCTCCTTACAGCTTCACGTATAATTTTAAAACTGAAGCCATTTCTTAGCACTGAGAACAAGTGTTTATAAGAATCAAAACGAGACATAAATGCTTGAATTTATGATTAAAAGGTCTAAAGTAGAAAGGAGAAATTATTGACTTTTCCAAGTAAGGAAATGGGAAAATTCAAATTCTAGCTATGGAACTGACTCCTGCACCTTCACGGAAAGTCACTGGCCTGTCTCAGATAGTAGTGTATTCCCTAATTATATTAGAAAAAACTAGTTGCATTGCTCTTGACTTATATTGATACTTTTGAGAAAATGACTGATCCCCTTTCTATTTCATCATCTACAAAAGACAGACAATTTTACCAGCAATTAGTTCATTTATCACACACAGTGCTTGCTTATTCCTGTGTTTATAAAGCTATAAGTATATTGACAGTTTTCTGTTCCTGAGAGAACTGCTAAATTAGTGTCTCATTTGTTATGTGATTAGCTAGTTTTTAATGGTACTGAGTGTCTAAGTCCCTCTGAAATCATTAGAGACATTTGAATATCCTTATGTTCTAGCCATTGTGCCCATTTTCCCACAGTAATAATTTTTATCTTATAAGCCATTCTTTTCTTGAAAAAAAAAACAAAACAGGCATACATCATCTCCAGGCAAAGCAAAGCGTTTCTCCACTGTTGGACAACAGGTAGCAGGACACTTATTAAATGTACTATTCCAAATCAGTAGCTGGATTTGGAAGCTGTGTATTTCAAAGCAGTCTAACTAAATTAAAACCTGGCTAAATGGAACTGATTGCATCCATTTTTTTCCCAGGTTTGTAAAATAGGTTTAATGCATTCTTCTTTAAAGCCAGTTTCAGTTTTCCATGCCAAAGCTTGTAATTTTGAAGCTGGTGCAAGACTCCCAGAGTCTCTCATCATCTTCTGTGCTTTCCTCTTTGCACTTAGGCTGTTTGGAGGGCAAGGAACCATATTACTAGGCTAGCAACAAGAGCACTACAGTCAGTCCTTTTCCTTATGGATGGACTCCTTGCCATTTCATTCTTGCTAACAGCTGCAGAACACACACCCATGGATGTGCCAGAGATTTTTTGAGAAATAGGGAGACACTAGACAGGAAGTAAATATGCAGTCTCTGGCTGCTGATTTTGAAACTCGAAGGATTCTAAAATCTACACGTAATGCCACTGTATTGTCCTGATTTCATTCAGCTCTGGTCACTGCCATCCTGGTGGAAAAGTCAGAATACTTCCAGGAGCAGGCACAGCTCTCACTGGACTGTGAGTGCCACACGTGCTCACAGAAAGGCCACTGGTCATTCAGGTATTGCAGAATGCCAGTGCTGTGCCAGTACCTGAGTTGTGTATTATTGATCATTCCAAAATGTTTACTTTAAAACATCATCTATTAAAATTATTTGCATAGATAGAAATAATTTCTTTGAAGAACCTCTTTTATTTAGGTCGACAAAGCTGGATGAGCTAAGGAGAAGTTTTAGAACACCTAGAATTGCCAGAGCCACAAATCTTAAAATCACAGAATAATCCAGGCTGAAAGGTATTTTAAGGAGTCACTAGTTCAACCCCCAGCTCAAACCAGGTTTCTCAGGGCTTTGTTCAGTTGGGCTTTGAAAACCTTTAAGGATGGAAACTGCAAAACCTCCATGCACAGCCTGACCATTTTCATGGGGAGGAAATTTTGCCTTAGTTCTGGTCTGAACTCTTTTTGTTTTTCAGTTTACACCCAGTGCTGGTCACTCTCCTCCTCCTCGAGCCCTGATGCAAAACACAGAGCCTGGGAGACCTTTTTAGTAAAGACTGAGGCAAAGGCAGCACTGAGAACCTCAGCCTGGTCTGCTCCTGCTGCCACTAAGTCATCATCTGAATCCAGCAGCCGTCCCACATTTTCCTTGTTCATTCCCTAACTATCAATTTGACATCCCTTGGAAGTTTCAACTACAGCTGAACGCTTTTGTAACATCATCTCTACATGCCAGTGGGCATGGACAGTGCTTCTGCATTACTTGTCCTGAGCCATTCCTGGCTTCAGCAGCTGTACACTGCCTTTACATCCTGGCTAAGTTGTGAGTTACTTTTTTAGACAAGTTGATCCAATCCAACTGTTTCTTTTCTTAAATGTCAAGTTGGACTGTTTTCACAGCATCAGCTCAGATTGTTGCATTCTAAGACACAACACCAGTTCAAAAGTATTTATGAAAGGACAATTATGACTGTGTTCTCTGTAACAACTGTAAAATAATCCTAGAAAGCCACACTTCTAGACCCGGGTACTATGAGTCTTTGCTAGTGCACCAAGTGCTGCATACTTTCTGGTTGCTGTCCTGATCATTTCAGTTTCTGCAGTAGAGACAGGGAAAAACCATTCAACTATTTCATAAAAATTAATTGATTAAGGTGTGGAAAGCACTCTGACACTTCTGATGAAAAGTGTTTTTATTTCTGCTACCAACAAAGCACTATGAGCAAAATTACAGTCAATCATCTGGCTTTCAAAGATAATAACTTTAAACTGAGGACCTGAGCTAGATTGCCAAGTTTATTGCCTGAGAGATCAAGATTATTGTCACAAGTTGGTAAATTTAAGACCTCAGAAGCCTCACTCCCCGCTTTCCTTAATATATCCCTCCATAAAAGCTACTCATAAACACAGTCCTTTTTACAATCACAATCATGGTAGAAGCTGTAAGGGGGGAACATACCACCACTTAATTAGAACATACCTGCTCTCTCCACTTAGACTGCACAGCCTCTGTTCCTCAGACACAAAAGTCAAACTTCATCCAGCTCCCCAGGGCCATACCACTGTCAGTTCTATACTAGGTATCTAAAATGGGCCAGTAGTCAGAAGCATACTTGATAATTTTCAAACACGTTGGCTCAAAACCCATTACCTTAGGGCACTCCTATCACATTTCCATATATCTGCATTTCCCTCAAGCCACTGGCTTATGAGTTTTACCCAGTGTCAATCCACTGTTCCCACTTTGATAGGCAAAAACTGTAGTCAGCAGCTAAGCAGCAAGCTTTGGCCCTTGCACAAAAAGACTGTATTTTATTTTGTTATTTATTTGGTTGGGGTTTCATAAATGAAGCTCTTTTGTGTGTATGTTTCAAGAAAGCACTTTTTTCAGATCATTACAATTCCTCAGCAGTTCCTCGGAAACAAGTTCGTCCCTATGCTGCACACTTCATTTTCTGCACTAAGTACTGCCCCTCAGCAGTAGCAATTACCATTTCAAAAGGAAATAAAGTAGCACAAATGCATTTTACAACTCTCAAAATTTCATAATAGAAAACAGCTAAGGAGTGATTTGCAGTGTAGTGGTTAACTGTAAATCATTGCCAATATGCTCTCCACACGCTGAGTTTTGTAGGTTTGCCGTGTGGCATGTAATTTAACAGACCATTTCCAATTATAGAACTTTAATTCCTCCAACTCGAGCACTTTTCTTTTGTAACTTCTACACCAGCAACACACTGTCAGCTTCCAAGGCCCAGCACACACAGGGTAGATACTAAAGCTCTGCACAGAATATCATTGTTCGTGAATTTTCATGGAACAGTCAATACACAACATCTGAATTGTAGCCTCATCTGGGCAGACACAAGCTGCTGCTTTTGTTCATACCTACACTCTACTCATTGTTGCCAAATATTCCCTCTGCTGAGTTTGGTCAAAGCCTTTCTGAGTTAGCATAGCCTTTGATTTGTTACCCAGACAGTCACAAAAAATTTCCAGTGATGCGCTGTCTTCAGATGAAGTGTATTGAATATTCAAGCTCAGCAGTGATTTCATATCATATCATCTCTATACAAGAAAGCACAAAAGTGCATTACAACACTTTGGTAAAGAAATGGATTCTATTGTACTCTAAGCTTCCTCACTTCAGCATCTTCATACTCACCATTTGAAAAACTTAATATCACCATTGCTAGAGTAGAAAATTTAATGGTACTGATTAAAATAGCTATCCAAATAGGCTTAACAATACTTTCATTATTATGTGTTTTATAACATCTACTATAAATTAATCTATATATGATCAACTACAGGGCATAGAATTTTTCCACTCTTGATGTATGAGTTTTTCTGAAACTAAGGTAGAAAAAGTAAATGCAGTACTTTGAAGTGTTACTATTCGCATATTATAGCTAATTATCAAGCACAATAACATCATCCTAGGGGAAAGGTCCACTGGCAACTTAATTCATTATCTTCTATCATTGTGTATCATGTTAAAATGACAAGCATCTTATGCTGCATAAGTCAACACAATTTTAATTAATATATCCAAACCTGATAACCTGTAGATACAAACATATCTGCTGTTTTTGTCCATGCTGAGTCTTCCTCAATTTTTGTATGTAGGTGCCTCTTCAAAGTGTTTTCCAAGTTTGCTTAGAAATGTAACAGAAATATTGTTTTTAATGAAAGCATTAATCCTATGAAAAGCTCAAAATGAGTTTAATAACCACCACAGTTGCCACTGAAATATATAATTCAGGAAACAGTAGAAAGGTAATTATGGTTGTGATAGTAAATTAACTTGTTTGCTATATACTGTGCTGAATGAATCCTTCCAAGAGTAACTCATCCACCCACATACCATGCACTCGAGCCAGCTCACAGGCTCTCAGCAGGGTCAGGACTTCAAAACCCAGGGCAGGCTATTGTGGAGAACTCCACAGGCTTTCAGTGCAGTTTGCAGCTGAGGAGGGAGAAGTGGGGGAGCAGCCTCCCAGCAGCAGCAGCCAGATGTGCTGGCCAGGGTTGCAGTTGCACTGAGTAGAACAGGGAGGAGCAGGATGATCCCACTGCTGCACACAGGCACCCACTACCTCCTTTGCCTTCGTGCCCCAAACACACAGTAATCTAATTTACTAAATTAAGTATGAAATCAATCTTTCATTAACTTGAACCGCCTTAGTCTGCCAGAACGTTCATTCATTATACAGGTACTGGATAGAGCCACAGCAGGGGCTGTATTCCTTAGGTGTACAATTCCTGTATGGCTGGAAGGAATGGCATTCAGGGATAATCAGCACCTTGTAACAGCCATCAACAACTAAAATCACTCTTAGGCTTATATTCTTGAGACTATTTCAAGCTTGCTGAAGCATTGAAAGAGATAGTACAGTTCCACACAATATTTCCACATGATCCCATGATCATATTCTAGAAATCAAACACTGCTTAATTTTAGGATTTTAATTCCACCATTAACTGTTAGACTCTGTTTTGTGAGCATAGAAAGGAATTGATACCAGAGCCCACCACCTGATTCTGCCAGAAAAGTTACCATCTGAGCCCAGGGAAACCAGGGATTTGTCTTCAGGAGTCATTCATTACCATGATAAATCATTTGCAAAACAAAAAAGCACAGGTGCTCCCTGCCTTTTTGGCCTTCAGCTGCAGCATTTATTTAGCCTAGGGTACAGGAGGAATTCACACTCCTGTTTGTCTGTGCAGCCGTTACTTTACACCCATCATTTTCTTTCCAAATTAGGTTCTGTGTAAGCTTTGCCAAAGCTTCAGGTTAGAAAAATGCCAGTCAATGTACCATTTTCAACATCAAAATCAACTGTGAAATGAAATAGTATTAATTGGAAAGCAAGAATAATTTAGTTCAGTTGTGGATTTGATGTTACCGAAAGTAATCAATGGTACAATATAAAGTAAATGCTAAGACTTCAGTATGCAATTAAGCATTTTGCACAAAATCCAAGCTGGTTTAATTTTTGTCTTTTGAAAGTGGTTTTAATCATGAATTGGAAGGTGTAATATACCTTTTATTATCAATTTCTGCATACAGGTCCAAGCAAGCAGGACAGCATACACTTAACTTAATTGTGACCACTTTTTCAGAATAGACATTAACTGAGGCTTTTTCATGCACAGTTGCTTTTGTATAAACTGATTGACACCTTTGGGGGTCGTCTTTCCACTGACTCATAATTTTGCTCACTCTTGAAAAAAGCCTTCTGCACACCTAGTATTCTCTAGTTAAAGCTGAAAATTCAACTCATCATATTTACACAATTAAAAAAAAATCCATTCTGCGTTGTTTTTAATTGCAAATCCTACTCAAGGGACCAATTCTCCTGCTTAGGAGGCAGCCCTGTGCCTTCTACTAGAGAACCAACTGCAGTCAATTATGGTAATGAAATGTCAATAAATATAAAAATTTAATACAGCCTGTTCCTGGTGAGTGGCAGATGAGGACTTGCCTCCCAGACAAATTTGCTGGTGCTGCAAATATTAAATGCACCTGAAAGAGTAGCAGGTTGCCCGAGAGCTCTCCAGTAGAGGGATGGTGGGAGATCCAGGCATCTACTGGGTTTTTCCATTATGGCATAATCGCTGCACTAAGGCCACTGATATTCTTGACATTCAGACATTTTAACTTCTTATTATGAAGTGAGTAGCATATTTTCCCCACAAACTGGAACCTCAGTGAGGGATTTTGAGCTTTTTTCCCCTTCTTAATAGTTACAAAAGGGAAATTAAGTTGTGAAATTTGATCTTTATATGTGACCAGTTTCTCAATATGAAGTAGTTGAATCATGTCACTATATTAAATTCTTTGAGTAAAAAGTATTTGAGGTATGTTACTTTATTTTTTCTTATTATTTCTATAAGTAAATATGAATAAGGAAATATGTATAAATGTATGTACAGAAAGAGATAAATAAGAGGTGAACTAGAAAGTAGATTTTGAATGACAGTTTGGCTGGGATTTCCAAAAATCAGGTCCTAATTTTGTCACAGATTTCTTTGGCCCTGAGTAAGTGATTTAATGTCACTACTTCAAGTTTCCCCTGGTGTAAAAGAGAGCAATAAAACCTACCTCACAGGATACTTAAGCATAATCCATTGTCTTAATTGAAACATAAGCACAACTTGAACTGCTCCAACTCTACAAAGCATCAGTATTCTTAACCTCCATACAAAAAGTGTAACTTCATTTTTCTTGTGCACTTGCCTTCAGTCAGTTTCTTGGGAGCAGTAAGAGTACATATAAAAGAAATGTCTTATTAAAAGTCAGTAATCTATTGATTATATTAAGGTCATTACTAGGAAAGGTTATTTTTAGTTTCTTTCAGTCGTCTGTCTTTCTTGGCTGAAATTTTGTCAGGTTTAAAGTATTTTAGGATTTTTTTTATTGTTTTACTGCCATTTATACTTGAGCAAAATCAATAGTTTAAAAAAAAATAATTTCGAAATACATGTTCCTTAACAGTTTGGGTTGGGTTATTTTTGAGGGGGTTAAATATGTTTTAAGGGATCAGAGCTTGGAAAAACAAAATTTTGCGGTATTGGTCTGTTTCCTTTGATGGTACCTGTCCATTCCTTATTAACTACTTTATTATGGAAGACCTTAAAGACAGGATAAGAGCATTGATACCATTAAACAAATCACTAACCCAGAGTGTGCACTTACCATTGTGCTTAGTCTTCGTTTACAGCCTTCACTTACATGCGCTCACACGAAATATGGTTAGCAATTCCCCTGTTGTTCTGGAGGCTCCTAAAAGAGAAAGGTTTTGGTAACGTTAGAGCACCCAGGCGAGAAAAAGGCATTTTGAAAATGTGTCACTGACCCATTTATGGCTCAGCCAGTTGGCCAGGAGTGGTTCCTCATGGGGGCAAGCAGCACACCAGGCCATTTCCATGGGACAGTGGCACTTGTAGGGAGTTATCTGGCACTCTGGTGAACAGAGGCTGAGCATTTTAGCTGAAGCAGTTGCTCAGGTCCCCCTGGTTCTGACCCACCAGTTCCACTGTGCTCCATCCTGCGCCATTGCCCAGCCTCACAGTCACAAGCCTTGCCTGGGAGCCAGCTCAGCCCGGCCCCTGCACTTCAGCTTCACATCATGGCATTCTTGTAGGCTGCAGCACCCTTCTCTGCTGGTCCCTATCCATGACAAAGCTCATAGACAGGTCAGCCTGCCCTGAGAACAAACGGGCAGCATGACAAGGGCAGCAGGTCACAGAGCAGTCCCTCTTGTTTCTCTTCCCCCAGGGAAAGCAGCTTCGTGCGCTGCGGTTGCTGCTCGGGACAATGTGAGTGCAGCTGGCCCGTGTCACACACCTGCCAGCTCCTCCTGCCCCCTTAGCAGGGCAGGACTTGCCAGAACAAGTGTGTTCAAATCAATTCCAACAAATAGCAGGATTTTGTGTAGCTAAGGAGAACAGAAACCACCCACACAATACCTCTGTTTCCTGTGGGAATACACCGACATTTTTGGGCTTGAATAGATGTTTCTGGCCAAGTTATGGACACTGGACCAATTCCCACAAATATCATGTCCCTGTGGACTAATACGCCCAGTGTAGGCACGAAGCTCACTTCATCAGTCTTTTTTCACAAGATCTTACAGTTACAATGAGAACAAGAGACACCAAGTGAATAAAACAAACCAAGATGGGGACAGCTACAAGTGTCATAAGCAGTTTTCATGTATAAAGCTTCTGCAAAAAGCTAATACAGACAAACCAGCACTCACAGCAATGTGACATACCATCAAGATATATGGTTTAATATTATTTTCAGTAGTGCTAAAATTGGTTTATATATAAAGTCATCTTGATACTTGATAATATAATTAAATTGAGAATGATTCCTTTATCCAGGAGTATCACAATTGTATGTGATTGCTTGAAACAACGGTTTGCTTGAAAGTGGTTCTGTGGCCGTGACAACCAGACAGGAATACTGTCCTCTTTTACAGGTGGATTATTCCATAATAGCATCCCAAGCTGGAGCCACCCTCAACAATCTCATGAGCCATGCACAAGAACTCGTAGCAAAGCTTCGTTCCCTGCAGTTTGATCTACGAGAATTTGTATGTCTCAAATTCCTGGTGCTGTTTAGTTTAGGTAGGTACATTTTAATCTTCATACTTAATGGTGTTATTGTTTGGGGTTTTTTAAAACATTTAAAATATTTTGGTTTTCTTAAGTTTTTCATGAAACACATTATGAAGTATATTTAATGAGGTTCACAGTAATCTGAGGATTATTTTTTAATTATCAGTTGCAGGGAAATTATGTATAAGGACTAAAAGTGTGTTTCTACAGAAATGACTCCTAAAACTGTGGAATTTAGTGGAGTATTACAAACTTTCTGTATTTCTGTATGCGATTACTGAATTTTCCAGAACAAGGATAAAATTCTATTAGATATTCTAGAGAACAGTGGAAAAGACAGATTCCCATGTTCTTCTGTGATATTGAATACAGTTATGTAAACCAAATGGAGTGGGGATATGGCTGAAATTTCCCTCTTTTTCAAAGGCATCTGTGGTAAGTATAAACAATCTCCTTTGCATACGATAACTGTCACATTGGAACCCATAAATGAGGAATGTATCTCATAGTTTTTTAAAAAGTGAAAGGAACTCCTGAAGTGCAAATTAATGATAGTAGCTTTATGCCAGATCTGGCTAGGAAATAACCTTTAAAGCGAAGATTGTTTTGTACTAGTGAAGGGGACAGAATGGGAAAGATACCTATGCAAGACAAATTAGTTAAACCAGTGCCCTCCAATAAATCAGTCAAGAAAAATCACTGGTGCCAGGAATAAAAAAGGGTTTAGGGAGATGGATTCCTATTGACTTCATAGGAGGAGATTTTTCTGCCTGTCCTCTGTTTCAGGTTTGCACTTTGTTGACTTAATAAAGCAAGTCTAAATGAACTTTACCCAAGTGAATTTTTGTTTACTGGCAGACAGTTGAACAGAGAGACTTAAAAACATAAATAAGGTCAGACCTAGCTATATCTCTGTAGCAAAAACACCTCTTTTACTGAAAAGGTGTTTCGTCTACAAAGACAATGAACAGGTAAGCCAAACACAACAGTGAGAGATAGCAGCAGCTGGTGACATTACATAATACTTTTCTTTAATTTTCAGTTTAGAAAAAAAACTTCTGTAAAGGAATAAAATTCTAAAAAGAAGTTTTTTTTAATACAATTACAAGTAGACTAAAAGGAACAGTTTAGGTCACACTGTAGAACATCGATTCCAGTCTTAAATATGTCCCTCTGTGGTATTATAGAATTTGAAACTGCTTGAGAAAATTTTAGATTAAACTCTCTTTAAATGCAGGGAGCAAAAAAAGACTAATACTTCAGAGGTACAGGACACAGTACCTGTAGAAAATAAAAAAGAAGTATTTTACAAATTAGAATGAAATGAGAATAATGCTAACAGAATTGACTGTTATGAAGTATGTCCATTTTGAATCCTAGGAAGAGATGATGGATTTCCCTGGTAACTGTTAATATTTTGTATTCGAGGCTTCATTGCTTTCCATATCTTAGATTCAGAGAAGCAAAAGCAAACCATCTGTTGCAGAAATTATGTTTTATGAATTAATCTGATATAACAAGAATTCATATTTCCTAATTCCTAATAAGTAGATTTTTTAGTCATTATACAGTGGCACAGAAATATCTGTAGAGCCTGTAGCCTTCTTCTGATAAAATATTTAGAAGATTCATCTCAGTTCAGCAATATTTTAAATTAGCTGAATAAGTGAAGTGCATTTGGAAAATTCTCACATTTAGGTGGCCTTTTTGTTTGATCATGTTCATCAGCTGTTCTAGTATTTTGCATTGATTTAGGAATCATTCTCACACCTTTAGCTCTTCTAATTCTGCCAGGTACTATGCTCAACTTCTGAAGCAGTTGGGCAGGAATACCCTACAAGCTTGTACCGAGCCAGGTTAGCCAGTTTTTCTCTATGCTGCTATAAAAAGAACTAATTTTGCTGCTAATAGGAATCTTGTAGTCACATCACTTGCATATTAAAGTGATGTAGCTAAGAAAGGTTCAACACCTTTGAAATGGATTAGCTCATTATTTAGCGTACTGCAGAATTCTGTTTGCTAATAGTCAGAGCTACATGTTACTCTGAAAAGAGTAAAATGTAAAGATGGTATCACTTAACCCATAGGACAGAGGCAAATATTTGATGAGAATGATGACAAAAATTAAATGAAAACCACACATACTCTTTCCAGCTAAGTACTTAAGTTTGTGGCCAAAAGAATGAGTGAATCATCTAGCTGGAATTAATAAGATGCCTCACATCCTAAGAGTGAGTCAGATTTCAGAAGACATTGAAGTGTCTAACAATGCTGGTAGGCATTCAGCAGGGCTGTCAAGAGTAGCTAAGCATCAAATTCTACATAAATAACGGGGAGCAATTATCATACCTAAAGTATCTCAGTGCATTTGACACATATCTACAACTCTTAAGTATTTCAACAGAAAACTGGTCTTAATGCCAAAAAATATCACTTAATCAAAAAAATATTTCAAAAACCTCAGCTGTTTCTTGTTGAAAATCTGACCCTGTAATGTTTAATGGAATAAAAAGTGCTTCAAGACATACCAGCCTATTTACATTTCTAGGGATGTTCACACCAGTGTTAACCAAGCCAATAAAACCTTATACTCTTGTTCTTTAGTACAGCGCTTGATTGAAAAAACAGTATCTAATATAAAGCCTCTCGAAGGCAATATGAACTCAGTAATCCACAGAATTAATTTATTGAGAAGAAGCTGTTTGGTTTTTTATAACCATATAGATATAAGGCTGCCTTGTGTAGGTGGTTGTTATTCATGGCTGTACTATGTTGTCTGTCTCTTCACAAGACAGCAGACTCCTTTAGGGCAAAGAACCTGGTCTCTGCCTGTTTTCTTAACATTTCACAAGTTATTATCTTATTAAACTAACAGTAAAATAATGTTCAAAACCCAAAGCACTTAGAATAACTTTCTGAAATAGAATTAAATCATATCAGTTTTGCTTGCTGGGTTTTAAATGAGAGAGATAATTGTTCATTATCTATTTGTGAGAAGTAACAAAGGGTTTATACAGGAAAATCCTTTTGATTTTTGGCAGCATTAAAGAAGATGCTGTTGAAGCTCAGACAGATGCATATTTATTGTAGCCTTTGGAGACAGCAATCACAACTCTTCCTGAATCAAACTGCATGTACCCACTTCAGTGAGCTCAGCTCCATTATGTAGTGGGCCATCCAGTCTGTATGGGCCCATCTGACCAACACTGCCAAGTACATGATGGTATTGACTCAGCAATTATTCAACAAGCCAGAATAGTTTGGTAACCAGTCTCTTAAGTGTGACATCTCTTTGGTTCAGTGCTATATAGTATTTATATACCTAGAACTACATAACTTTTAAATTCCCTCTCTCAGTTGTGAAAAGCAAATGTTTTTACAGCTGGGTAGTTCTTACCTCTCTGTATGTATAAGTCTTTCATGTCCACAGATCTTCATGCTTCAGTGACTGCCTACCCTCAGTGGTCCTCATGCATCTTTTAGTTCAGTCACTGCCACTCTCTGGAGAGGAGCAAGTCCATCACATTTAGATTACTGTTCTCATCAGATAACCAAGATGGAGTCATGATAACTCAGCAACTGTAATAACAAAGTGGATGGAAAGTTAGTGGCCAGGCACAAGTTGCAAAACTGGGAAAGACTAAAGAAATCTTTGACAGACTTGAGTGTTAAACCTACTTTTAACACTACTCAATGAACTCACATCCTACACATGGAACCTCTGAAAAACATGCTGATCACATAGTTGTGTAACTGTTTATCAGATTTACCACCAAATGAGAATAAATATCTCTAGCTTTCTGAAAGTTGACCAAATTGAGGATAATGTGATTTCTTTATCCTAATCCCAGGGTAATAATACACCTAATTTTTCTATGGCATATAACCAGTATAGCCCACGGTACACATTATCAAAAAGTAGTTCAAAAACTAAATACAAGTGATTTCCTAGTTGTTAATAACTGCTGGTTTGAATCAAAATACATTACAGATAGAAAAAGCAAATGTGTCAGTTTATCAGCCTCTTTGAATTTTCATTACCACATTTGACACTAGTTTGGAAACTCCCCTCTTTATTTGTCATAAATCAGAATTAGAAATAAAACAAATAAATGAAAACAAACAAAAAACTCATCCCACGTGATCTGTAGAATTCTCTAATTCAGGGGCTGAAATAGATTCGGGTGCTCCACTAGGCTGAAATTTTGACCTAACTAAAGGCAAAGAGAATTTCACACAGTTTTTAGCAGAGCCAAAATTTGCTTCCTAACACAGAATAAAGTTCAGATCAAATTTTCAGTACCTAAACATGATAAATGACTAAATATAAATGATGCTTGAAGAACCAAATGAGTGCCTTAAATGGGATATTTTCTGTCATCTTCATTTTACCATCCAGTAGCTGTACAGACTGGTCACTTAACCTGAAATCAGCCTTTGTTTTCTCTTTATCAAAACTTCCCATTTGTCCTGCTAGTTTTTATTATCTGAACTCAGCAAGGATGATTTTTCAAACCTCCCATCAGAGTAGTTTGTAAAGTGAAATGCCAATAGGAAGAAAGTTAGACATCATTTGACCCATGTCCAGGCACTTGTCCAGCTGTGGAGCTAAATGCTAGACTAGGCAGCAGTTGACTGGTACTACTCCCTTATCACTGTCAGGACACAGATAAATGTACTTCATTTAAGAAATGAAGGCTTTATCAATGGACAAATAATTGCAGAGCCACTATTGATCTCATATCTCACTTAACATGAGACAGGAGGGTCCGGTAAAAATAGTAAACATTTAATCATGGTGGACATCAAACAATGGGCTCTTGCTTAAACAACAAAAAAAAACCTAACAAAAAAAGAACTCAATTTTTAAACAAACCGCAGCCTTACTTAAGGGTTCGGCAGAAATCTATCTAAATCTGCAACACTCCGTTCTCATTTCTGTGAAAATGAGAGGAATATTAGCAAATTAATCTTTCCTTGCCTTAAGTCTCCCTAAATTGTCAGAGCTGAGATAGGAGGAGGTATCTAAGGTTCTGGGCCTCACTATTTGTGCTTTTGGAAAAGAAATGTGCTAAGATCTTCATACAGATGAAACAGGCTGAAATGAAGCATTTCCAAGGCAGACTCTACTCCCACCACTCACAGAACTAGAAGGAGTAAATACACACCCAAGGAGCAGCAGCACAAAGCCTGACTGTGCTCCATTTCACCTGGTTCCAGTAACTCACATCGATGCAGTCACACAGCAATCTGGAGCTGAAGAAAAAAAGCCAACTCCAAAACAATATTTTAAATGAGCTATCGAACTTTTTACTGCACTTTACGTAACAACATTGTTCCATTCATTGTTCTGTTAGATTTACAGACTAGCAGAATCTCTGCCTCAGTGAGCTTGCAATCTAAATACACAGAAAAGATAAGGAAAAAAAATGCAGCAGCAAACCATGATGAAACATGAAGTTGTAAATATTTTCACTTTCACAGTTTTTGCTGAGCGTTTAATTTGAGATACCATGTATGTAGATAGGAAAATAAGAGTATAAGCATCAAATTGAAGTAATATGACAGGGAATATTTACTAAATTTTTGTAGTACTTATGGTAGTTAAGAGCACACAAACAAAAATAATAGAAGAATTAAATGAAGAAATTAGTGAGGCAGGAGGTTTTATCAGAACAAAAGGAAAAGAAGAAACAAGACTGGAAAATTAGACAAGAACCAATTCGTGCAGGATTATAGGTAACTAAGTGTAATACAGATATAAAGGTATAACCTAGCAAATTTTGCATGTAGATCTTTATTGCAGATAAAGATTAAATAGGTGCTGCAAATTTGAAATGAAAAGTATTGCATGACAGTCTTCCCTGGCAAGCCAGTGTAAGCCAGTAATGAAGCACTTATCCAGGGATGGACTTGTCATCACAAATGTGTCCACTTCTCATACAGTGACAAACAGTTCTTTGGGTTCAATGCAGTCTTCTTCAAAGTCGTCACTCTGACTGTTTCTATTTTTGGTAGTTTGTAAATATACAACTATTTTTACACCTCTTTATATATATATATATATGTGTGTGTGTGTGTGTGTTATTTACAATACAGATGTATAATTGAATTCACTGTCAGTTTTCTTACATTCATCCATTCTGTTACACAAGTGTACCTGTAAAATTGCACCTGGTAAACACTGGTAATAGAGCAGGTGAGGGGTTCTGTACAAGTAGTATTCCAGCAGGGCTTTTAGGCTTCCCCACATTACATCTGAATTTAGAAAAATTCTTACTGCACACTCATCTTATCCAGGCTCTTATCTCAACTTTAATGTCCAACTACAGTAAGCACTGGAGGGTAATACTGGCAAAGAAACACTTCCTAAACTTCATGTAATCATTTGGAATTCAGGAAGGATCGATTAGTATTCAGGAGATGTGACTGCTCAATATTTATACCATAGAAACTTGGCAGAAGCAAATAATGGTACATAAAGCTGATGCTTGTCTTAATTAAATGCAGTATAATAGGTGTTGGGGATAGTTTTTTAGTGAAGAGAGCAGTTTAGCAATGACCAGATATAACTCATTCTGAAGTTCAGAGTTTAAAACTAATCAATATGTATTTATAACAAGGGAGGAACTAAATATCATTTATTACTAGCAGACAGCTGACTAATAGTAAAATCAAGATTTATTGAAGTACTTTTTCCACATACTAATTTCTGACAAAAAAATTGCTCCCTTGTATTCTTGATTTTTTTTTTTCCTGTACTAACAGTATTTCAAATAGACTTTTTGAAATGACCATCTCATCTGCAGAATGCCTGGGAATGAACCAAAGAACATAGAATGAGACATCTAGCTAGGGTGATCCTTTCACTGTGACAAACTTATTAACAGGAACATTTCCTAATTTTATGATAAGGAATCCTTAATGGCAGGTGACATTTTTAAATACTCCTTTAAAGTATGCAATCTACATATGTGATGAGGAACAGGTTTTGATGGGCAGACAGTGCAAGGATGACAGGCACAGTCCCAGCACACTTACAGCCCAGGCTTGTCTCAGATATCACAACAAAGTTTTGAAGGGGAATATGAAGAAAGTGGATAAATAGATCTGGCATATTAAGCATGAGAAGCAGAAAGGAAAAAGCAGAAAAGTACTTGGTCCAGACAGGTGGTTGGTGGGAAATGGAGAAGTCAGAGGCAGGAGATGACCTCGTGATGTTGAATGACTGATATGTAAGGCAGGAACTGCTACGAGCCCTTGAAAGTTAACACAATTTATGTCTGATGTAGCAGGGAAAAGGAAAGAAGCCAAAAAACAGGGAAGCAGTGAGATCAGAAAGTTACCTTGGCAGCACCATTTGCCAAGGCTAAAGGATGAAATGCTATGGTCACTGAGATGGAATATGATGAAGCTATTTTTTAAAAAATTAATCAGGTAAACCATGTCTCCTGTGCACATCCCATGGAAGTCGATGAGAATACATTTGCAGGATTAGCTCTGTAATATTAGTTTGGGATGAATTATACTAGAAATATAAGTATTTAAGGGTGAAGATCACAACCTTTTGGAAGATCTCATCTCTGTGTATAGTGGAGGCTCTGTTTCTTGAAATCTGAAGTCAAGATGATGCCTCTCTAAATTATTATGATACAGGTCAGTCAAAAGCTACAGACTTTCTTCCCAACTGCTGGAAGGAAACTGATGGCTTGCATTGAGCAGAAGGTTGAAAGAGGTAACAGTGACACTTACAGGGATCCTTTCTTGTCCCCGAGAAAATTTTCTAGTCAAGAATTTGAAATCATGAGTTTCCTAATTGCAGTTTTGACAAACATTTCTCTGACAAATTTGAATTTGCTAACTTTTAATGTGAACAGTTGTCAGCAGTCTTATATAGTCCCTCACTGTTGCACGTTCCACATTCCCTTGGAAACTATGGTTACATCTCTTACTAGAGATTATGAGGGCAAATGGAACGGTTAAATAGCCAGCCTGCTCCTGGAGCATTTAACTCTTCTCTGGATCTCAAGCAAAGCAGCCAGGCTCCTCCACTCTGCCACCAGAAGAGCTATTCCACTTTTAACCCTCTGGGAAAGCAAAGCAAATGAATATGGACAAAACCTCATTTCAGAATAATCTCATGAGGGACATTCTCCTTTCATGGAGGCAGCATTGCCCAACAGAGAAATCAACCCTTTTGTTTCTGACTCCATTACTTTGAAGTCTCTTGAATGATATCTCAACTACGCAATCTGGTAAACAAAAACAGGAGTTATCTATCTTTGTAAAGAGTGGTGAAATCCAGAGTATTAAAGATACTATGTAAAGTAGAGGCAGACTGAAACAACACTGTTTGAAATATCTACAGATACCATAACAAAGACACTGTTCACAGGAATCTGATTTAATATACCTTGAATAGATTTTGAGAAAATTTGATCCTTTCCTTTATAAATTACTCAACATGAAACTAGTTCCTTGCTGTATTTTCATATTAGGGTCTAAAACTTTGCAAAAAAATTTGAAAATTCATCTTTTGAGGGACTGTTTTTAGAAGTGAATTTTAGCATTTAAGCACATACAGGACAAAGTGGATTTTCTTTTGCCCTTTTTTTATTTCTTAGCAAAGACATATTCCTTTCACTTTATGTGTCAAAACCCATAACAAAACCAAACAATTAAAAATCAGTCCTTAAATTTCTTATAGATGCTAAATTATGATGTATGGAATGATGACTTTGATAAACAATGTTCTGCTCCTGGGAATGCTTTTTCAGTGAGCTGACAGGTTTTAGGCCAGCCTCCCATGCAGGTTCCACACATGTGCAGGCAGTATTAAAGAAAGTAGGACAGTGTCTGTTTTACAGATATCTATCTTAGTGAAATCTCTAGTGAATTATTTTTGTGAAAAAAGCACATAATATAAAAGGAATAAAATACAAATGCTGGGGTACAGTTCAGAATTAAACCAGTAGTTTTTAATAAATAAAACTTGAATCATTCATCTCAGCCCTGGGTGTAGGAGTAGTGAATGATAAAATTCCTGCAGGAATTTCCAAGATAGCCTTCTGTTTCATGGCTGATGGAGCTTTTTGAATAAACTACACTAAATAATAGAGGAAAGTTAATAATCACTGTTGATTTGTCCTGATTTTATTTCTTTAAATGCAATGAATGTTGCAAATTCATACCTCATATAACTGTTGAGTACAATGGCATTATTGAGGCATGAATTTGATTCAGTCTGATCATTACTGGGTTATGTTGGCTGCTTGTCTGACAGCTGCAAGCCATGGAAATAAGATCTTATGCAAGTACTTTTTCTTTTCATGTTGTTTTTTTCCAAAATGCATATTTAACAAGGTTTTGAAATAACAATAGGATTAGATGCTTGAGAGAAAATTAGGTCATATATTTGTTAGATACAAATCTCGCAAGTAATTAGAAACGTGGGTATCAAGCAATATTTGTATTCTGTACAGTTGCCTTTGTGTGGAGACAGTGGGGATTTCAGAATAGCCCAATCAGTGTGCTCTGCACTTTTTCCCTCTCTAATATGTTTGTAGAATACTAGTAAGTACAGCTTTTAAACAGCTCCTGAAAGGGGAGAACAAATTACCTGCATATAACCCATATTTACTGGTGTGTCTACTTTTAGAATACTTTTACAATTTCTGTCCTTTTCTGTTTTTTCATATACATTTTAGATATTTAAAGTGCAAGTTTAAATGTATTACATATGTAACAGAGGAAATATGTTATTACATAGAATCTTTTAGCTGCTGTTGGCTGAAATGTTTGATATCAGTGACTACTTTTGTTAATCAAGTTTCCCAGCATAAGATGGGAATAAATGGCTTTGTATTAAAATACAGATAAGAGAATGAATATCTTTAACCTTGGGGCCAGTAATACCACCCTATAGTCTTAATTTGAACACATGTTTAAGTGTTTCACTGAATGAGGAACTTGCTAAAGGAATATAACTAAATTCACTTTGCAGTAGTAACAGACAACTTACTAAATATTTTTAAAACCAGAAAATATAGACTAAAAACTGCCTCTCATGTATTTCTAATTAAAAACACACATTGCAGAGGCTCTAACCTGAAAGTGTATATGTGGGTGAGTGCTGGCCATTTACTGGAGATGCACTGTAGACTGTGCCTAATACCCCTTTGCTGCTTGTGTAAGATTGAACACTGGAAGAGAAACAAAAGCAATGGCTGTCTCTGAGGGTCTTGAAAGGGAGAGGTGAAATACTGTAAAGCAACAATGAAAAGAAGTCACAGGAGAATTTAACAGGAGCTCAGGTGAAAAGAAAGGATCTGCAAGAGTGATGGAAGAAGAGTGATGGGAGAAGAGTGTCAGAGAAGAGGCTATTGGGGCAGAGCAGGAACCAGAAGCAGTCAATGAAAACAAGGGGACAGCAGTGATGTGGATCAGAGGAACAGAGGGAGACTGGAGGGCTTGCAATGGGAGCCAAGAAAGCAGAGGGGAAAGGCCAGGGAGGAAACAGAAACCATAGAACTGTGATCAAAGCCAAGCTAGAGGTGGAAAGGGAGGAAATAGAAGCAAATAGGAAAGAAACAATGAAGGAAAATTCAGAAACAAACTTTATGGCCCAGCTTTGAATGCAGCTGGAATCATGAACTGGGAGACAGAAGGGGATGGTGCAGAAACACTCTTTCCCAAGCTCATGGCTTGGAGCGTGTCCCAGTGACTTCTGCTGGAAGAAAAAGGAAGAGGGATGAAAACTGCAACTCCTTAGGCTCTGGCAAAGCTGCTACCAAGATTGGATGAACCTCTCAGAGCAGGAGTTCCCAGTTTTGCTCTGGTCCTGTGCAAAGCTACTGAGTATGGGACAAACTGAAAGAGTAAGCCCCCAGTCCATGTGGCTTACAAAACCTTAATTTGCACGTGGCCATCATCCTAAGGGTATTTTAAGAGTTCTTCTTTATAAGATTATTCAAAGATTAATAAGGAAAACCCTACACTTAGTATCATCTTCAGTACTGGGAGGGTTTGATGTGCATTATAAACATACTGCACAACACCTCTGTTTGCCAAGTGAAGGGAAGTCTCATCTCAGGAAAGAAAAAGATTTCAACATCAGAATGGGGAATGATACAAGAGTGTTTTTCCTCCCCAACACCAAAAAATGTAACAGAGATCAGTGAACTGCTCGGGACAAGATAGACAATGCTATCCAGTCTTTCACCAGGGGAAAACCCATACCCTAAGCAGAACAAATGATACACTCTTCTTCAAGCCCAGTCTGAGGCAGGCTGGATGGGTGGCAGCTTGAGAAAGTTCTTTTCTCTCATCTAAGACCATCTCTTCTGAGACAGATTTGTCTTTAGAGAATGGAGTCACCAGCAAGGTTAAAAAGGACAGGTATCAGGCTCACATGCACTTAAGTTCTGGAAAACAACTCCACGCACTGGAAATACCTTTCACATTGTTGAGGGGTTACTGTGGCAGCAGTGTCACCTAGACTGCAGGCTGTGCTCTGGCTGGCCAGCTCTTACCTGCATTTCTTCCTCCCTTTCTGCTTTGAGACAGGAAAAAAAATACCCTCACCATTAATTAAAAACATAGATAAAGCTAGAAAAGATGAGCCGGGGAGTAAAGAGCAATTATGAACTTTCCTGCTAAAAATTCACTAGGCATACTGTAAAATTCAGAGATCATTGTGTCCCTCAAAAACACAGCAGAGAGAAGCAGACACGTAGACAAGCTTTCAATTACTTACGTGCCTTTGGCTTGCTTTCAGGATGCTGTGGAACTGGAAACAGCTATGGTAAACGTATTTTCTCTGCATTTGCCTTTCTTGACAAAACAGCTCCAATATTTTGATCTCAAGAATAATCAGCTCTTTTGCATTTCCTTTTCAACTAACTGCGGACTTTTGCAAGTTAAAAATTAATGACAACTTCTCTTCCTCTCTTTTTTTTTTAAACAAAACTCTTTTGTGCTCTTTTCTGAAAAAAAAAAAAATTCTTTTTCCTACAGCCAGTAACTATTAGTCTAAACAGCATTCCAACCACTCTTTCTCCTTCCTCTGCAGTTACACACAAAACGAATTCCACCACAACAACCTGGTTCATGGAGACCATTATTCTGGAGATGAAACATTGTGTTGTGTCCTTTACCACTATTATGGGCAGTCAGTCTGTTAGAACATATTGGGCGATTATAGGTTAGTCTTTTCAGAGAAAGCCATGGGTTTCAAGTCAGCAGTAACCATCTATCAATTCTTGAGATTATGCCATGATTTACTGTCACGGCATCATGTATTCTCTGATTTTCTGCCTCCTGTGAAACATTGTGCTTTCCTTTTCTATTGATGTATCAACTATAATAGTTACAAGCAGCTACAGAAAAATCAATAGTGAACTTTCATTACTGTGCACATAGAATACCATGCTGTGAGAGCACCTAGCTGTTAAATAGTCACCAGCAATAAGGTACACTGTAGATGTATGTTATTTTGGTCTAAATGAAGAATGTCTGAATTTGAAACAACAAATATCTAGGATTTTTGACACCGCTGAATTCTATGACAAGTTTTTTCAGTATGTGATTTTTTTTTTCCCCAAGCGTCAGGCTTGATATGTACTTTCTGTACTGTGATCTGTGTATTTTTTTTAACCTAAGTCTGCCACTGGAAGTTAATATCAAAATAAACTTCTGGGCTCTGCTTAGCTGAGTCTTATTAGGCTTGGTTGGACAGAAGTGGTAAGAATTGTGCTTTGTTGAATTAGTCTTATCTTACTGACTTTAAAGTGAACAGACCAATAATATCTGTGTTAAACACATAGATGGGATAGAGTTCAAAGAGGCACTATGGTGTTACCACACACTCAGAGGTCCTCCTAGGACTTGTGCACTAGGAGAAGCATTGAGTTGCTTTTCAATGAACAGTTTGGAAAAAATAGTATAATTTTTGGTTTAAATATATTAATTTGCCTCTGAGAACAAATTAACTTCCAATTAGTGAATGTAAATGAAGAAAGGCAAGAACAACAGTAAGCATGTGAGGATTGCCTTGAAAAAAGTCCAGGCCACTTAGCGTTTCAGGCTGTTTCCCTAGGGCAGGTGGGTAGCTCTGCTGCAGCACTTAGTGGTTACTTTGGCATTTGGAGACTATGGTGATTTACAGTCATAAATGCAGTGTTTGATGCCCAGTACCTTAGATTTGAAAGCCTGTGGATTTTCGTGAAACTAAACCATGAGAATGCACAAATGTACTTAAAAGAATTGTGTCCTGCCAAAAGCATATCCCACTGTTTGCCATGGCCACGAGGCCACAGGATAGCACTGTTTCTTGGCTAATGGGAATCTGGAGCCCCTTAATTCATGCCCCTTGTGTTAAACCTATGACTGTATTGTCTATGGAAACATCTCATCTGCATCTGACCAAATATTTCAGTCTGAGCTGAGCAATGAGCACAAATCTGGAGTTTACCTGACTTATTTCTGCCATTCCTTACTGAGCAATTGAAATGTTAAAAACATACTGAAGTACAGCCTTACGTGAGAATGTCTGCTCCTTTCTGATGGGACGTCCTATCAAGAAATCAGAGGTAGCTGAGAAATACAACTCTGTTGTAAGAATCATATTTAAAAGGCAGGTGTAAGAGCACCACAGTTCTCTACCCTCTGTATAACTGATGAGTAACTGTGTTGCCAGAGAGACTTTCAGGTGGGCTTTTCTTTAGCTTTCATATCTCTATGTTTAAAACTTGTAAGCAATAATGACAAAGAACACATCCAAGTCTTTGGGAAAAAAGTACAAAGGCTGACACACATCTAGGTGCCTCTCCAGTGTTTCCTGTAGGCAGCACTAACACTTGCAGAGTTGCAGTGTAGTGGCAGAGGTCCCCATTTGGGCTTCTGTGACTCTCATTTGCTAAACCACTTCCACAACTAAGCTCAGACATCAGTTACAGTAAAAAGTGAAATTTGCAACTTCCACTCAGGTCAGTATGCAACGTCAGAAACAATGTGTTTTGAAATACTGCAGCAGAAAATTATGTACCTAAATTGTGTTTACTGTCCATGAAAGCAAGACTGGGAGTACAGGAGAACAAAGGATTTCTTTTTTCCACCACCTGGCAGGAGGCCCAGCAGCCTGGACCAGACAGGGGGGACAGGGCAGGAGCCCTGTCTCAGGGCCACCAACTCTGCTGTCACTCAGTGAGGAGCACCAGTCCATGGGGCATTGCATTTAAGCAAATTCATGGGCTGCTGCAGTCAGGTGTGGTACTGAACTGATGATTGGTACACCGTGAATATGATGGGACCAAACTCATTGGGTCTTTTCATCTGTGCCAGCAAGTTCTTTTGTCAATGCTAATTTGATAAGGAATTGAAACAGCATCAGCTTCAGTCTACCATCAGCGGTCTCGTCTGCAGTTACATTTACATAGAAAATAACTGTAACTGCCCAAAGTAGAGTAAAGTACTTACTAATAATAGTAAAATTCAAATGTTGGGATAATAGGAGTAACATATTTGTTTCTACTGTAGCGCTTTCTACACTGAGCAATTAATGAATGCATTTTGCTTTATGTTATTTCAACACAGTTCTATCAGAAAATAGTTCTGTTACTGATTTCCACTTCTTATTTCTTACACAGGCAGAGGTGATTATCTTTTTCGTGTTCTTTCTAAGCTAGAATCAGCTTCCACTGATACAACTTAGTTCAGTGAAAAAGAAGCATGTTAGCTCAAATATTAGCACATAAAATTAGTCAAGCTTGTCTTGAAAAGTCTCAGAAAGAAGGAGAAACAGGTTTTTGAAATCAATGTCTTAAAGACAATTAGTTGTCTCACGCTAAGCCTTGTCTGCAAATAGTGCAAAAGGCTTAAAACTCTGAATTATTTGTCAATTGTGGTGACAGAAAATCACAGTAGACTATTGTACCTCTTAGAATAGCACATCACTAAAACACCTTTGCTTAACTACCTCTCCTTTCAATCAGAATATATTATGATAATTTTTCCTCCTGTGGGACTTTGGATTTAAACAAAACAATAAGACCAAACAGAATTCACCAAGTAATAAAAAAGTGGTATGAAGCTCTACCCTTGTCTGGAAAACACTATAATGATATAACTGGCTGGTCTAATATTTTTAACCAAGTTCAAAAAAGTTTGGAATATAATAATTAAATGCAAATACAGTCCTGATCCCAAAGACCAGAAGAATGCCTTTAAGCTAGTATTTATAACAAGAGCTATTCGACTGAGCTCTCTTGTAAATTTTATCATACCTGAGGCAGTTTTCCTCAGTCGATTAGCTGGAAAGCTGAATATATCCTAAGGCAAACCAGACATCTAGTACAGGCTAAATTCAACTACTGGAGCTTAAATTTGGCTTAATATATCCCCACTTGGATCTGCCTGTTTAATTCTCTTTCATATGATAACGTTGGTTTATTCATAGTCTGGACTTGCCACCTGAACAAACTGTACCTCATATCTTATTCTAATGGAATAAGAAAACTTTGCAAAAACCACAAAAGTTTCTGACTGAAAATCAAATGCAAATTTGGGATTAAAAACTGTTTTGTAAAGTGACTACAAGATTAGTACAGAGAGATTTTTCCCCTAAGGAGTACTGCTTTTTATGATCATGCATTTTTTATACTCTGCAGAGACAGATGGGCTTTATAAAAGGATACAGCCTGCTACTCAAAAGGGTTTCGGTGGCAGCTGCATTTCTGTATTTTAACCTCAGCAGAAATTTATATTCTATATTTTTCCAGAAAATATTTATATTTCTTCTTTTCAGACTGTATCACCCCTTGGTGTAGTTCTAGTAGCAGCAGTAGAAATACCTCTGAGATTAATCTGGTCCATTGTTCCTATCTTAAACAGTACTTGAGTAGCAGGAGAGGGATAGAACAGGAAGGGACAGATAATATGCAAGGTTCTCATCAGAGCAATAAATCCAAACATTTAGAAAAGTTACAAATGTCTAAGCAAAAGCAGAGCAATTTTTTTTCTAGGTAAAAGCAAATCTCTATAAAATTTCCATTCCTTATTTTCTAAATATTCAGCTTCTCAGCTAAATAATATATTGTTTCTTGCTCCTCTTAGCATTATACCATGCTGTCTATTATTGCAAGTTGCATATAACGCCCCTTCTGCCTCAGTTCATAACTTCAAGGACTTTGTATGATGTCCCTATCACCATTCCCAGGAACTTCATAAATATTTATGACATCTTAAACTATTCACACCCTACAAATTGTAGGCATTGAGAGCCAGTTCCCTTAAAACACCAACAATCCTGTGTGCTATTGAAGATTAAAGTGATGTTTCAGAAATTTACTGGGGAAACCCTTTGGTTCAATAAATTTATTATTTATTGTAATTTTTTTAACCCTTATCAGAGGCCTAATTTCTGCTTTTATCAAATGTGATACAAGTGCTCTGGCTGGTAGATATGCTTGCATTTAGGCATATATATGTGTAAGCATGATAATGCTTACTGATGGCATGATAATTAGCATACTAGCTTTCTTATATGTGCTTATTTTAACTGAATATTCAAAGACATTTCTAGCCCAGAAATACAATATGACCCTGGGATTGGGTGAGGAGTCTGGGGGGGGAAAAATTGAGTTTTGACTCACTTTCTTTCTCAGTTTGTCTGTGAGACCCTTGCTAAATCACTTCTGCCCCAGAGTATCAACACGTGCTGGCATATAAATATGACCATGGCTCCACAGAATAGTGGTTACACATTTTTTTCCTGAAAAAGAGATACTTAGATCGAGACTTTTTTTTCTAGGATTGATCTGTCATTTACCTTAAGCAGTGACTAGTCAAATACAAAAACAAATCTGGAAGCAGGAACCAGAAAGCCATGTCAGCCCAGGCAGGTTCCCTTACCACCAGCCTACAAAGGCAGGCTATAAATATGGGCTTAATCATCTAGAGTTAATTTTTTCAGTGCACCAGCAGCGCACTTCAACCCAAAGACTGGAGCACACCTTCACTGAAAACAGCCTGTAGCAAGCAATAGCTAAGACCACCCACTGGCATGATGGGACACTCCAGTGGTTTGGGGAATTTCCTTGAAGACGCAACAGAGGAACTGCTCTTCAAATTCCCGTTCCTCTGTTGTGTCTTTAAATAAAGCAGCTACTCTTCTACATGGAACGTAATCCTGTCAGTGAATGCTTAAGCACAGATTAAAATACCTACACAGTAAACCTTCGGGCAATAGATGGGCTGCCCTCAGTCCCAGATGAGCAAGAGACAAGGAACATGTTTCATTGCTGGCCCAAAGCAGGAGCCAGTCTTGGACTTCAGTAGGGGAAAAACTCCTAGCATGGAAAAAGCTTGAGAAAGTGAAAGAAAGTGAGGTGGTACTGAAGTTTAGGCATGGCCAAGATGAAGTGCCAGCAGTGGAACCACTATTGGTACTGTGGTCTGTGGAATGTCCTGGCATCTCCTGGGCTGGGCCATAGTTTCATCCCAAGTGGCTCTTCATACCCTTGACTGTGTGGCCGGACCTGGTCATGCTTTTCCCTTCTGAGTTTCAGTGAGAAACACTGGACTTTGTATTTAAGGGTGTAGCTGGCTGTGGACTTTGGGCCAGGACCTGTGAGCAACTCTTCCATCAAAGAGGCCTAGCAGGATCTTGTTTTATTGTGTTTTAATGACCACCATATCACTTATGCCTCATTTGCATGTAATAAGGATGTGGGTTCCTGGGGTGTCAGGACAAGAAGTGAGTGCAGATTTTGTTTGTTTGTTTAACTTTCAAGACAGTAAATTCAGCCTGAGCTGTTGAAAGTCAAGCTGTTTTATTTTCCTGAGTGATGACTCAGTAATTACACCAGTCATAAAGATTAAAGAAATCAAATTAAGCTTTGCCCTTTGTCTTTACAAGGACTGTAAGAAAAGAAACAACTGAAATGTAGTAACATACTTCCACAGTCGCACAAGGAAAGGAATCCACCTTATTTCCCCATGTCTCTCTTTCCACTGCAGAGATAACAGTAGCAAAAGCAGTTATAAAATTACTCACAAAAGTCAATAAGCATGGTTCTTAATAGACATCAGGAGCTTTTCAGTAAGAATCTATCATTTGCAATCTTTCTTGAACAGAAAAATAGGCTACAATATTCTAAATGGCATTAGAAAGAAGCCTACTGCTATAAAACAATATCAGAGTGTTTTGGTTGCGTCTGAGTTGTTCTGAAAGAAACAAGAGGTCCATCAAGATCAAAAACTGAAGAGATGAAATAGGATCAAGACTAAGAATTACAGCTTGTTCTCTCATAAGCATCTTATTCTCACTTTAAAAATAGATATAATTTTGCCCAATATATTTGGCATGAATGAAATACTTTGCTATAGCAGAATTTAATCAATAATTTCTAAACAATGTGCCCATTAGAAGATGTTATGTTCAACTGAAAATGAAAATTACTTTATGACCCTAATAAACAGAGGTCAACTGTTGCACTGTTAGAGATAGCTTAATCCCTGCCCAAAAAGGGAAGGAAAAGTTTTCTACACATTTAGTTTGGACTTGGGAGTCTTAAGAAAAGTGGTTTCTGTTGTTATAATGTTAAGGTTTTTCAAGGTTTGCAAAGTGCTAAACATAGTGGCTTATCGCTGATTAAGAAACATCTATCAAGAATTGTTTCCCGTGAATTCAAAGTGAATAATATTCAGCACAATCCCGCTGTAATAAAATTGAGGGGAATTTTGCAGTAAGGAGCTTATCTTTACCATAAATCTTCCTTCATTATGGCATTTTGACTGTCAAGAAGGCTTAGCTGTCGAATGACATGCATCTGCCTCCATGACAGATGTGCTGTGTGGAACCGCTGTTGTTGCCATTAGTTTCAATGAAGGAGAACTGTGGGTAATATTCAGAGACTGGCACTTTATCAACCATTACTACTTTTGCCTTCAAAAATATTTTTAGCACGTGTCAAAAATCTACCTGTGTTTTAAGCCCTGTAACCCAGAGATTTTGCAGGGCTAGTAGAAAGTAGGGAAAAAAATAGTAAAAAACTGTGTTTGAATAGAGGAAGGTTTGGTAACATTACCTCGGTCCTGGTTAATTCCCTTTTTTTGAACTACTCTGGGGTAAAAACCTTCATCGTAATTAGCATATTCCATCTTCAAGGTCAAATGGGAATTGGCCTCACACTAAAGCCCCTGAGGGGAACCCCAACTTCGTGAGGAGCCACGTTGTCTCTTCCCTGATGAAGCAGAACATTCTAGGCAGAGGCAGTACTGCTTCTTAGGCCCTGTAGCATGGCTGGAAAAAACAGGCAAACCTGAAGGCCAAAACCACCCTCTCTAGAGTTTGGAAGAAGTCATGTTTTATCTACAAGCTAATCAGCCATTCCAAAGAGCTGCTAAATGTTGGGGCCAGTTGGGTTTTAGTAAAGTCCCTAAATGATGGGGCTCATCAGCCTGTTCGGGGCGAGAAAGCTCAGGCCTGGGCTGGTATCAAGTCCTATTGCCTGGAGTATCCGTAAGACTGCTTCCAGCCTTGTGAAAGTGAGAAATCCCCCTCCCCATGGAGAGGCCTAAATACAACCTTATTTCATCCTTGCAGACAGGCAGCTGAGCTGTCTGCGTTCACGTCTCTTCATTGCTTCGTGTAGAAACATATCCAATAAAAGACATGAGCAGTAAAATTTAACTGTCTTTTTGTGGGAAATATTTATGCTGTTCCTAAGGAGTTGCTATTTTTCAAATTTAAATCTCTCATTCTGTTTCATTTTTCTTTTCAAAATTCCCAGACCAAAGAGAAACTCTCTATAGATTAGTACACCACCAAATTTTAAGTATTTCATGTTTGGAATATGAGAGGGAGAAAATCTCTCTGAAACCTAAATATTCCCCCTCTAAAGACCAGACCCATTTTGGGGGAAAATATGCAAAAGTGTTCTCCTCGGGTTGAATGTTGTATGCAGTTTCAGCTTAATGCACAGCTTTATGGCAGATGTAGAAAATAATCAAAATGGGGGGATATCTGGGAATACTGGTAGATCTTTACTGTGACTGCAGAGCAGACCATGACATGCTATAATACTGGTTTTGTCTTAATCGTCAAAAGTAAGCTATAGAGAACAAAAATTCTTTGTATGACAGAAAAGCAATTGCTATTTCTTGTAAAACATATAATATATTCCAGAAGACCTAAGGGTTTACTTTTCAATAAGGATAGAAAAAGATGCGCGCCCCACTGTGAGCTCACAGTAAGGCTGTTTCATGTAAAAAGTTGGTAATTAGTCCCTGAGTGAATAAAGTAGAAGAGCTAAGAGACTGATACTTACTGTAGCAACACAAAACAATTTTTCTAGCTGCTAGGATTTAAAGGGTGTGTGGGTGGGAGGGGGGGACCTACTCCTACTCATTTAATTTACAAGCGTCTGAACCTCAGAAAATTATTTCTTGCATTAAGCTTAAACATATGTACTTTAAATTGTTACTAATCGATGTAAAGATTGATAAGAGGCATTCCAATTTTAAAAAGCAGACAGGAATGAAGAATTATATGAAAACATAGAAGACTGTTGTGCTGTACACATCAGTAGCAGATTTTGTGCTCATTGTACACCACTGCCTTCAGCCAAGTTCCACCCGCATTGCTTGATGTCTCACCAAGTTAACTCATTAGCAGTCAAAGGAAATACTTGAAAAACTAAATCATGCCTGTCTAGCCAGCATTACATAATAAACACTGACAACAAAACCAAACCCAAACCGCAGGAAAACCATCTACTTAAAAACCAAAGTTATTAATCTCATTTATATCACTATTAGCTAGCACTAAGCATCAGAAATGAAAACTGTACCATTTCTTGTTCTACCTGCGTAACTTGAAGTTACTGGAAATAACTTAATATTCATGTTTTCCTTTGTTATTACTCATCTTTAGTATAGCTAGAGTTTGTGATTCGCCCACAGAAAGAATGACATAATTGTTATTGCAACTATGTGTTCAGTAAACCTATTTTGGCGATATACAAAATATCATTGAAGAGCTTGAGAGATGACAGGGGAGCTCACACAGTACTCTCAGCACATATCCTTTGACTTCTCTCTCTGTCTGGACTGCCTCATTTGCTTTATTTCAGCATTTATCGTTAACGCACGTGAGATGAGAGCACTTATCAAAAGTCATATCCAGAGATCTTGGTCACTTCATGAAGGCTCACTCCAAAATGCATAACTAATCGTCAGGTTGCATCTACATCCCCACTATTATAATTGCAGTTCTGGAGAGATCTACACACAGATGAATTGTGTGATAATTCACAGTCCTAAACTGTAGTCACACAGACTGTATCTGATTCAGTATAGAAAGTCAGGAAAATCTCTACATGGTTTTACTGGTTAAATAATAACATCTTGTTTAGAAGCACTGAGCCTCATCACAAATTTGTTTAGAGGAAAGACATTAAAAGTATTTCTTCAGGCTGAATGTGGTATAGAAGAGCCCTAGAACTACTTTTTGTTTAATGTTAGTATCAACCTGTTTTTATATCTGACTTCAGTGCTTATGTTGCCACATATGAGTATTTAAAGAACTTTCCACTGAGATGAAAAAAGAAAAACAACACAGACCTTCCCCTGTAGTTCTGCAACTTCCATGGAATTCAGCCAGGCCAAGTAGCTGACAGGCATACAGGAACACCTGTACAGCTCACAGGTACACCTACTGCCAAAAGCCACTGATCCTGTGTTTGGGAGTAATGTAATATAAAATATTATGTTTCTTCTTGACTTTGAGTATGGTATCAATACAGCTGAAAACAGAATGCATCTCTAAAAACATACATTAAATTCACCATTTTTGTAGAAAAACATGGAAATTTTGCGGTTCTCAGACTTTGTTTCTTCTTAATCTCTGTAAAAATTTATTTTGTGACTTTTCAATAAATATATGATCCATGCAAAAACATAAAAATAATAATGAACCTGATTTTCCAAGAAGCCAGGACAATTTAATACACAGTAGGACTCAGACAGCAACAGAAAGATGTCCCTTGAATTTAAAGGAGGTTGAATCAGATAACAGTTTCTAAAACTTCCTGATGTTTAAAGTTATTTTTAACAGAGGAAAAAAGGTTCAAAATACTGATTCTGAAATCATCATACATTTTATCTTGCTGTTTAACACAGTTTAATTTCCAGCATAGTCCCTGTTTTCTGGGAGAATTTCTTATGTTCTACCAATTCATTCATGATTGCATTTTGCATCTGAAACAACCTTTTTAAATTAATTGTGGTAGTTGATACTGTTTCTTTCTTAACTTCATAAAAATATGCTTAGAACACCCAATTTTTAAACCAGGTTACCCTAGCTACAAAATACCTTGGGAGATTTCTGTAGGTATGTAAAATAATAAGCAGCTATATTTTGTGTGAGAAAATGTCCAGTGTAATACATGAAAACATGATTATCCAAAGATCTCCAGAGACACTGGCAAAAAGACTTTGGATAAATGAGTTTGAATAGCTAAGGGACCAGGCATAGCAGCTTTGAAGTTTCCAGTTCTCTTTGCTCGGGATAATGCGAAGTTCAGACGATTCTTGTTGGACAGGCAACATAATTTAAGTATTACTAGTGAGTTCCTTAAGCCAGCTAGCAGAATTTAGGTGGATGTCGTGTCTACAGTTCCCAAACAAGCAGCACAAGTCCGGGAGCCACTTGCTTTATTTCCACAGTGAAACTGGGACAGGAAAGAGGCAGGCAGTAACAACCACAGCAGGAAACACTCGCCCCCGCTCGTGCAAGAGGGAACCTGAAGCGCAGCCAGCAGCCAGCACATTCCAGAGGGGCTCCTGCTCAAAGCCTGTAACTCGGGCTCTGGAGGCTGTGCGTGCTGCCACAGGCTGCCACTGCAATCCTTGGCATCTTTCCTATCCTCTTGTCCCAAAGACAATGTTTGCCTCCTCCGACCATTTCCCTCATGTCCCAGCACACAGTTATGTGCAGGAACCAATATTTGCTCTGTTTAAAGTACTTCTAGGAAAAGGTGCAGTGAGACCCAGTTTACACAGCCTCCCAGGCTCCTTATAGATTGGGGGACCAACGTGTGTTCCTGTTTTGCAAAGGAAAACACTCACTTCCCCTACAATCAAAGGCTGGCATTTACAATGAACCAAATTCTGCCAAACTCCCCACCTCCTGTGCTCCAAGAACATCCATAGAACAGATTTGTCTTTACTCAAAGTGAATTAGCAGCATAGTTATGCCCAGTAGCAGCATGCTTTGGTATTACAAGAAACTGTTACGGTACTCTACTGATGGTAAAAATGATCAAGCACCAACCAAAACAAGTTCTGCCAGCAAGTGCACTTTGATCAGTTGACTCTTTCAGCGTTATAACAGCACTCTAATTTGCAAGCTTTAGAATAACTTCTGCATTCTCCAGACAAAAATAATGCCACTGGAGTGATTTTACACAAGGAAGCAAACACTGAGGAGATAACGTACTGCCATTTATCTCTGACCAGCATTTCCAGAGCTTGAACTTGCTGTATAGGAACAGAAGATAATCAAACAGAGGCAGAGTGAACAAACTGTACCTGCCATGCTGATGTAAAAGCCCTGCTGTCCAATACAAAAAAAAAAAAAAATCAGTGTTGGATTTCAGAAACCATATTCAGGTTAAAGGGCACCACTCTTATCTGGTATTCCACCCAAAGGACAATGATTTCATTTTATAAAGATCATTAGTCAGTGAAATATATATTTTAGAGAGTTTTTAGTAGGGAAGATTATTTTGGCAGTCACTGGAGTGTACCAGATGGTTCATTAACATAGGCTAGACAAGTCAAAGGCTTTCAGAATCATTTAGAAAATGTCAAACAGAAACAAGAACGCTGTCACTTTTTATTAGAATTAACTACATCATACCCTGGACACAGATTTCACCTTGGGTCAGAAAAATTAATACAGAATTATATGAATTGTGAAACATACTAGGTTAAAGATAGGGCTCCCTCTTGGGACTCATTTGCTAGCAATATATTATGGTCCTCTACTTTAGGAATCCTCAACCTTTCTTTTTGTAAGCTATGAAAAGAGCTGACCTTGCTCAGACTCCATTGGTGTCTAATTGATTTGAGGTATATGCAGAATTTCAACAAGACACTCCGCTAAAGCTCTTTTGTGATCATTTTCCCAGGAAAGTTGGCAAAAGGTTCACTGAATATTCAGCAGGTTGTGAAGTATGCTTTTGTCAGGAGGCAAAAAAAAATACATCCATTTAGTGAAACACTGCCTTCGTAAACAGGAATTAAAATGCAACTGAACTGTGACTTTTTTTTCTATTATCATTCAGATGTCAAAAATCTTGAGAACTTCCAGCTTGTGGAAGGTGTTCAGGAACAAGTGAATGCTGCTCTGCTGGACTACACGATGTGTAATTACCCACAGCAAACAGACAAATTTGGGCAGCTTCTCCTGCGACTACCAGAAATCCGGGCCATCAGTATGCAGGCCGAAGAATACCTCTATTACAAACACCTGAACGGGGATGTGCCATGTAATAACCTTCTCATTGAAATGCTGCATGCAAAGAGAGCATAAATTATACCCATTAGAGCTTCTGCTTTCAAGGAAAAAAAAAAAAAAACCCAAACATATTCTGAACTGCTCCGAGCAACACTAATTAAAACGTGGTTTTAAGACTTCGCGAAATGGTATAATAATCAAATACTAATAGTAAATAAGTGATGTATCAGGGTATTTGTATTGCAAACTGTGAATCATGTGCTACGCATCCCCAAAGGAATCTATATAGGACTTTATACTGGAGTGAAGTGAACTTACCAAGTGGATACTATCACCAGTGTCGATATGAAAAAGGACAGAATGATCCTTGTATATTTAAATCTGCTGATGGCCAACATGAAGAAACCTAGGTGAAAAAACTGAGCTGTATCATCGAGCTAAGATAGTGGGGAATTTGAGTGCACTAAATTCCTTCACTGTATAGCAGGACTTCTAAAACAGTTATAAGAGATGCAAAACTGCATCAGGAGCATCTTTTATCATCCTTCCAAGGACCCAACACTTACTTCTTCTGTGATAAATGATGTGGCATCCATTCAACAATCTGTAAGAGAGAGCTGGCCTGTGTAGTGTCGCCACCGCATCCTCAGAGGTTGGTGTTGACTGTCAGTCTCTCAGGCCTGCAGACCACTGCTATGAAGAGTCTGTTATCCAGTTAGCTTGGCATTCTTACTATGTTCTGAAGTTTGTTTTGTCACGTGTTCATGTTGTTCTATCAGGCAGTATCCCTCTTCTGCTACTGTTATTGGCTGGCTATTAAATAGCTAAGGAAATATTCCAAAATAAATTAGCCAATTCAACTACACACTTAACCAGGGCAGTGGCTAAAATATGGCTCCGCTGTATATTCATGGCTGTTTCCAAATAAAGGAAATGAAGATATTTTAGCCATCCCAAACGATAGTGGTTTTGACAAGAAACTAAAAATTAGGACACCAAATATTGATGTTAAAAAGCTAAAGATAAATTTTTTAAAAATGCATTGCATGATGCAAGAAGTGACAAATGAATCGTACAACCTGGTGATGCCATGGGGCTTATTAAGAAATTATCTTTAAAATTGCCAGAAATTAGGAAACCAAATTTCAACTCAAACATACAATATCTAATGAAACCTTCTGTTTTTCAAGTTAGGTAACACACATATTTTACACAAAGAAAGAAGAGTGATACTGCTGTGTCTATGTAGGCCAAAGTCTGCTGCAGAACAAATATTAGAAAAGAACAAACACTTCTCTCTCTGTCCAAATGAAGATATCAGTATTAACATGTAGTGCCACAGTTATAAGTCTTGCCTTATTTCTTTACCCTTAAAGGTAACTGTGCAGGTGTAGATCAACATACATTTCAAAATAAAGTATTAATCTCTAACATTAGCAAAGCATAGTGTTTACATTCTTTAGGTCCTGTGGGGAAAAAACTGTGATAAAATTGCAGAGCAGTGATTTCCTTATTATTTCTTTTAAATTGGTAATTATTTTACCAGTACTTAATTACTGTATGTCGTGAGACACTAAAATCAATAGGGGTATTTCATTTTGACTTTAATTTTTGAGATTATTGGCTGCACAATCACTTGTAGAAACTGTATAAAATCCTAATACTTTAATTTTTTTCATAAAGATTGCTGGCTTTTGAATAGTTTATTTATATTGTATATGATAGTTTTCACTGTAGACAATTATGATGCTAATTTATTTTTCTTTGGTTTCATCTTTATATAAGATATAGCCAGAATGAAGAAGCCAAATATATGTGTTTACTGTAGCATGTCTTCAAGTTAGTGGAACATAGTTCAGGGACACAGAAGGGTCTTTACAAATTAAAATCATTCAATTGATTAAATGTCTGTAAATCTTCATAATCCTAACTGTAGTTTATTTAAATCTGTTGTAAATTATGTGAGTCATATCTTTTTCTGTTTCATGTGAACTTGAAAAGGTGCATTTCTCTCACTTTTGTCTAAACGTTCATACATTGTATACCAAAGACATCAGCTATTACATCTGCATTAGTACAAAGCACACTAATTTAATTGCCTGTATTAATCAACTCTAAAATTCTGTCCATGCATAGGGTACCAGTACAGCAAAGCCTTGTGTCTGTGACTCCTCCGTGCCTGTCTTGTATCGAAGCACTATACTTCCATACAGACCACGAGCAAACCAAGCCCAGCTCCCTCAGTCATCCCACAGGGCAGCCATAAGCATTATTTAAATAACAGCCTTCTCCCTCAAACAAACTAAATTAACAGTACAATGCAGGAGGCTATTGATGGTGGCTGTGAAATACGTGTACGAGATAAGTGTGGGCATTCTTTTTGAAAGAAAAGCAAAGCATTATTTCAAGTGTTTGCATTCTGTAGTTTCTCTTTTTCTTTTTCTTTTCCTGTTGAAATGCTACAGTGAATCTCACTGAATACTAAGAAAAAAGCTTAAAAAAATATTGCTAACTCTATTCACAGCACCCTTATCTATATACAGGACAGAAGAATTAAAATAAGGATGTAGAAGAAAAGAACAATTCAGTTTAATGGAAACTATTTCAGATAAACTAACATATATTTGCCCCTTTCTTTGGTTCCAAGAATCCCATCAGATTGTCCAAAGTACACAAACAAAACAAAACAAATCACCAAAAAACGTTGCTTGCGTTAATTGTTAACTATTTTGTAACCAGGCATTTTCTGACTGCCTTATTGATTACAGGATCTATTACTAAAAGCAGACTAAAATTCAAAGGGTTTGGCTTTGGCTGGTTTATTATAATTGTTCTGTGTTTGTAAACAGACAATCTGTAAAGTCTGACTATTTGTATTACAGATGTTCTGCAGCTGCCTTGGATTTAAATCCATGCAACTCTTAGAATGTGCAGTGAGTTACTTGTTGAAGTTGAAGTTCTCTTACTGTATCGGTGAAATACATATTGTCATGTCAGTTCTTGCCAGGAGTTTCTCATCACCAATGGAATTTTTTTTTTCAGTATTTCAATAAATATTGATATGCCCGTGCTGATTACTTTATAATTGTCTTTATAATAACAGTATTCCACTGAAATGAAGCACCAGTCAAAAATCAGTTACTCAGAAGAGGAGAGTAAAATGCAGGAGAAATAAGAGTACCAAAAGAGAATTTGATGCAAGTGGAGGACACAGGTGTAGAGAAACAGCACCTTCAAAATCTCAGACAGCAGTGGTGAAATTGCTTAGGCTGAAGCCAAATAAATACAGCTAAAACAGATCAGAAAAGCTGAATTTCTAATAAAAAAGAAAATTACCACTTAATACTTTCAAATTAATGCTTTTGATCTCATACTGCACAATTAATTTTCACTTTACATCTACCCATATAGAGTTAAGTAGCCAAAGCATCAGAGAGGGAAAATGACAGAACAAAAGAAAATCAGGTAACAGGATCCAGCAGAGCTCAGGATAACCTCTCAGCAATGTAAATACATGGCAGGGCCAGGGGCAAACCCACAGCTTCCAACACAACTGCCAGCACAGGCTGCCAAGGAGACAGATGTTACTGCTACTAGAGAAAAATATTTTCCTAAAGTTGCCCTCTGGCTCATCTGATTGCTGTTCTGAGAGCAGGAGGTGAAGTGGTCCAAGAGAGCTTGTCAGCAGTACCCTACTGTTTTGAGACCGAGTCCGCTGTTTCCCCTGAACTGTCTGGTAGTTTAGACGGAGCTGTCTGCTGAGGTGCCAAATGTTAATGCTTCAAGGGGAAAAAACAGGGCTATAATTAGTTATTTACAAATCCTGCTCTTGAACGAAACAAATCTGGGCTTAGTGTTGCAATAAAAACAGAGTAAAACACAGAGGATTAGGTGGTTTACAAGTGAGGAAGGATTATTTTAACTTTTAGGAATCATAGCGGAAAACCATGATTTTGCATAAGACTCAGGGGAGATTTCAGGGTTGATAAATTTTAGATAGTTTTCCTTACAAGAGATATATTTTGGGGCAATATATTTAGTATACGCACTGCATGTTTAAACTATGAGGGGATTTATTTTTAACTGAGCTTGACACTGGTTCTGGAACAAGTTCTGCTGTATGTTTTTATTGGAAACATGGAAAGAGTGAGTTCAATGTAACACAGGTCAAGTCAGTACAATACTTGGTGATCTTGACAATTTCCTGGAATACTGACTAATAGTTTATATTAACCCCTAATTTGAAGCCCATATTCTAGATACATTGCAATATTCAAACAACATTTTGGTTTTCTCTGATACAGTTGCTCGTTTTTTCCAGGGAAATTCTCTATAGGTGCATCTGCTGGGAATTTGGAATGACAGACAAAGAGCATTAAACTAACAGCAAACTAAGAAGGTTGCAGATAAACTTTTAGGGGCATCAGATCCTAGATCTGTATTACTCTGTGATGCTGGCATGAACCCAGATACTTCTGTGTCAGTCAAGCAAATTCAATTGCACTTGAGTCTGTAGAAATCAATGGGCCCGCATCAATGGGACCAGACAGAGGTTCTCTACATGAAACATGCTTTGCAAACCTGTTGGTTTTGTGCCTCTACATAACAAAATCCTCTACATGTTACCAACAGTCTTGAAGTCTGGCATGCAAGCTTGGACTTGCAATACCAGGTGAGTTTTCACTATTGCTCCAGGAAGGTCCTGGCCCCTGTTTCCTATTCACTGTAATTTCTTTAAGTCCCACATTAACTATCAAGCTTACGGCAGTTTGTGCAATGTATGTCCTGTGCACACCCCAGTGGATAATTCAGACACGAGGTAAAGCAAGATGGTGGAGCACAGGCTCCTGATGCTCTCTGTATTCACAGGAGCTCAGCCCCCTGCAGCCTTGCCTCAGTAAGGACTACAAGTTTTACCATTAGTTTCTAATAAAACACAAGTCAAAACAAACAGCTCTGGAGTCACAATTTTGTCCATTCATATCTTGCTCCTTCTATGCTTCAGGATCACCTACAAAAGGGTGAAATGCCTCTCAGACTGGGATCAGCCTGTCAGACTGTTTCCAGTAACACTGATTACTCATGCTGCTGCAAACCCAAATCTTCACAGAGCAAGAGCCTCCCTGTGCGGCATTCACATCAATCACCCTGTGACTGATGCTGCTGAGCATTTGCTGGATACTACCAATCCAGGTTGTCACTTGCAATTATATAGGAAAACAGGGACTCTGCAGCAGAGGGAATAAAGCGTGTTTGTGGGAAGGACCCCAAGCAAGCTACTGTTTGTACAACACAGACTGCTGATGGCCATCCAGCAGCTGCTGGCACGCCTACATACACGTGCACACACACCACGTGCCACCTATGGGAATTCCTAAAACATGCTCGAACATCCAGCATTTCTGTTCCTGTATCAAATATTTTATGAGGCACTGCTCCCTGGGGGACACCAAGCTTCAGTCATCTGCATGGCTCGATTCCTGTTTCACAGTGGCGTCCTTCCACTGGTGTAAGCAGAAGTTTGGTGCAGAATAGCAGAAAAGTGAGGCAGGCCTTTTGAATCAATACCTCGGTGTTTATACCTTGCACTACATCACTACAGCTCTCCTGCTCTTTACACCTTGATCTCAACCAACATGTATCAAAGAAGTGAAGTTCTGCAAAGTGCTCTGCTTCCTGTACCAAAGCAGCACACTACAACTGTATGTTAAGAGAAGGTCTGTAGGACTGCCCGTGTTTGAATTCCACAGTAAGAAATGTCTATTATGGTCAGCTCAAAAACTACAGTAGAAAGCAAAAGTAATAATGGGGGAGGACCAGCTCCAAAAGAAAGTAAAATAAAAAGGAAGCACATGGACACAGAGGAGACACAAGGATATTTATGTTCCATAAATAATTCACTTTTAATCTAAAGGAAAAAACACTAAACAAAAAATGCTGGATTATTATCATTGCTTTGAAGTATTAACAAGGCCTGAATAAATTATCATGTGTGTATTGTAGGGACCTGCCACAGTAAGTGATACTGGTTTTAATTTTCATTTAATAAACATAGTTTTACTTTACAATGTATATAAATTTCAGATAAAAACTTGACATAGAATAATTGATTGAGTATGTTTAATCAATTCATTCAACTCATTCTGTGAAAACAAAAGATTATTATTGGAGTATGCTTTTATTTAAAAATCAAACACTACAGCTGCCTCACAAACTATGTCAAATTGTTTTTCCACTGTGCAAATTCAGTTGAAATATTTCACAGCAAACTCCTACTCTTCCACTTCCCTATGATTGCCACAATATCTGGATTTGGAGTTGCTACCTCCCCCCAAAACCTGCATGCCTTTGCGTAGAGAACCTGAGATGCTGAAGCTAAGGGAGGTGCTGACCAGGAGAAGGGGGGGCTGGGGCACATCTCACGATTTTTGTTCCTTTATGTCAGTATCCCTCCTCTGCTCACTTGCATTACTAAAAACCCAGCTGATGTTCCCCATGCACTCCTAGTGAGAGCCCTCGTTCTTCACCTGAGCCTCCTGCTGCCTTTCCACTCCTTTGTACCACTCAGGTTCCCACCACCCCCATTCACATTACTCGTGTTTATTTTAATTTTCTTTTTCTTTCTATCAAAACCAAAACTCGTAAGTCAACTTTACCAACATGCCAACATGTAAGAATTTTCAGGAGAGTCTCTTATAGGTTGGGGAGTGGGACAAGTCAAGGACATAATATTGTCTACATGTCTGAAGCAGCAAAGTGACCACAAATGTCAAAACAGGAAAATGACTGCTGGGCCTGGTCACACCAGGTTGAAGAAACCCCAGCCAAAATAAGACAAGGTCACCATCAGTGCACTGACCAGCTCCCTCGACCCAAACAATAATCAACAATTCTTACCAAACATTGTTTTCAGAGAGAAGATAGGAAACACACAAGAATTTTAGTTCAACAACAGCACAGAAATATTAATACTAGAATCTAAACAGAGGAGTGGCATCAGAGTTGGGATTAAATTATTTTAAGACAGACTTTTTTTCGCCAACAACACACTTAGCACTGTTCAACACAACCAGAAAACAGTCATTGCCAAAAAGAGCAGAGGGAACAAAATTTTTCTTTGCTTTTTTCTTTTTTTTGTTTCTTTTTTTGTTGTTGTTTTTTGGGGGTTTGTTGTTTGTTTTTTTAGTTATCAGACTTTGACCCCACTTTGCCCCTTGGGCCCCCTGCAGGGGGAAAAAAGAAAACTAAAAAGAAAACCCACAGTACTTTGTATGGTGACATATTTGAGTCACCTTTCCTTGCTGTCAGAAAAACTGGTTGGTACCTCACCTGGTGTGCCAGAGTCCTGAGAAAGTCCAGCAGAGCAGCATCAGTGATGTCTCAGTAATGTTTTGCTCAGGATGGAGCAACAACTCCAAGGAGGTAACAGGGCACTTACTGCAAGTGAGCACTTCACAGCCTGACTGCTCCTGGTGTGAGGGCACAGCACATCGGCGTCAGCAGCTGCCAGTCTGGAAATGGAGAGAGGAGGGAGATTTAGAGAGATTATCTGCTGTTCTAGAACTGTGCTCCCCTGTTAATATACCTGGAAGTGATTAATAACACAGAATCATTGTCCATTTATTGACTGTGGGAGTTGTGAAGAAAATAACAGAATTTTGATAACAGATATTTTCAGATATTTAGACTTTAATTGATTTACTAAAGGATCACTGTACTGATGCTATTAGCTTCACCTCAACTTACCTCTCATCTAATTTTTAAATTTACATTTTGGCACTGTTAGGATGTTGATTTCATGTGAGCAACTACACACAGAAATAATATACACAAAACAAGAAAAAAAGCTCCAGAAAGGAAATGATCACTTTAGGGTGATAAAATTGAAGCCAAAGACACTGGAAAACCCTTGTTTTCTTCCTGGCAGTTACTTTGTAGTTGTTCTGCTTTGTTTTAATGCCTTCTCATGAAAGCTGTAATACAATACAAACTAATGTAGCCAGGAAGAAAATTATAATTTGTTTGTGGTTTAAAGAACTATTTTAGAAAGAAGTGTGTATACAGACATACTTGACATGTCTCAGAAGATATATGTAAAAGCAAAAATTCCTTTTTATTTACAAAAAGATAGATAAGAGAGAGAGAGACAAAATTCTGTTCTATTTCAATAAATCTGTCAGTCATGAGGTATTTGAGGCTCAGATGTGTAGTTCAGCTTGTTTGAGAGATGCTTCCTGGAGATCCAGAGCAGATAGCCTGGGAATCCCTAATTCTCTTCAGTCACGAACTCCCCTGTAATCTCAGAAAATCCCCAGGATGTGCTGCCTTCATCTTCCCACCTGTATCACACAGTCAAGGCTGACCTACATCCTGTGCTGTTCCAGAAACATGACCGTCACAATAACATTTAAAACCTGTAATAAACCCAAAAAACAGCTGATGAGTAGTGTCAGGACGTGACATGTTCTGGGGTATCCACCCTGGACTGGAGGGAGAGTAGCTGGCTCAAGAGCATCCAGGTTGCTCTGAAAGGGCAGCCTTGGGAGATTGGATTTACCAGGCAGCTTTTGTGTGCATCTCCTGACATTCACAAATAATGTGGGGCTTTGGAGATGGTGTTTTATTGACAGACTCCCCCTGTCCCAAGGTACTTAGGAAGGAAAGAGACAGAACCAAAGAACGAGGCAAGCTCTCCCGGGAGAAAACACAAATGAGGACAAATTCCCTCTTTCCGTTTCAAAGGATTTTTCTTCGAGTTATTTGATATCATTTCTATGAAATGTAAGCAGAGATTTCAACATGTTTCTTCTGAGAGTATTAGTCTCTCTCTCTCTCTCTCTCTCTCTCTCTCCCTTCAGATTTCTCCAAACGCACAATATGCAGTCTTCAGCGTGCTAAGTTAAGTGTTCCTCCCTTAGGTCATTATTTCCACTCTTTAATTGTTCTATCAACCTTCTGTAGTATTATTGTTATCCAGATTGTGTTGGTGCTGCTTTCCAAACACAGATGAGTAACAGTTCCTGCCCTTAAGAGTGTATATTCTCGAAATAAACCTTTCAAATTCTCCACCCAAGACAAAACACACCAATTACAGCTGTAACAGTCTTCAAAGGTTTTTCAAACTCTCTGAATTCCTGTTTCTGACATGAAGCCAAATACGCATCTTTTATTAACGTAAAACTAAGCGGGGCCTTTTCCAAGAAACTGAGCTTGCATTACAAAACTGATCTTAAAGGATCTGAACTTCCCCTGAAATAAAACCCTTGAGTTTCAGAGCTTTGCCATGCCTCATTCCCCTCGGCACCGTGTACCTCAGAAACTACAAAAGGATCTCTGTGCCCCAGCCCAGGTTGCTTTACAAGCCACACTTACGTGACAAGTGTACGATGGGTACAACCAACAAGACATCACTGATGGAAATCTTTCTCCTTTTACAGGCTGAGTTGCTAAAAGGTAGTTAGCACACCTGTTGCACAGATCAGTAAGAGTGGAAAAGTTTAAAGGCAAAACTTTATGAGAAGCCATGCAAGGCCACAACAAAGGTGAAAGAAAAATAATTAATTCCAGTTAGAGCAAACAAACAAGCTGAGAATGACTCTGAGGAACCAATTCCCGTTATTACGCAGAAGTTTATTTCCACAACCCATTCACATAACATGGTTTATTTGGTTTCCGTTCACTGACACACTTCAAAATGTGAACTCCACAAGCTAATCCACACAAGGGCACATTTTTCTGCAAAAGCCAGGAGGGAGGACTGCATGGTTAGGAATGGGTCTCACTCTGTATTTGCTGTTGAAGTTCTTATCACAGAGATGTGCTTGGTAAAACCAAAGCACAAGTAAAACCAAGTAAAAACAAAGTAAAACCACACTGATCTTTGATTATTGCTTGTAGGTTGACGCCCACCAATTCTCTTGATTTTTTTTTTTTTTTGCTACTATGTAATTTCTTCTAAACTAGACTAAAAAAAATGCCTAGTTAAGTCATGGGATAACATTTTCACAGCACTTGATGTGCAAAAAGTTTTACTGCTGAGGTTTCAGAGGCACTTAGCTCACCATGCAGCTACTCAGTCAATTGGGTCACTGAACTGCAATAAAAGACATCATTAAGTGAAACATTTGATGGAGGTACTTGGCTCATTGGGTCAGTGGTTATAGTTATAAGGAACTTCTTGTGAAGCTAAAAGATTAAAAAATTATTTTGATTCCCAAGACTAGCATCCCTTTTCAAAGAGGAATACATGGCAGTTGCTACTAATGCACATAGTAACTTAAGACCTTTTCAGGGAGATCACAACCAGTAACAATATTTAGGTCATTTGCATGCATAATCAGCACTGACATCAATAAATTACATTACAAAACTTGTGGGACCCCACATCATACTATTATGATGAAAATTCTGAGAGTTTCAGTGACTTTTAAGAATTCACTCTCCAAATCCGTTGCACCTTTGCAATGGGGCCAGACAAATGCATTGAAATGTACCATTTCCAAAAGCTAGATGGTATCTCCTGTAAAGTTACTAGAAGTTTGTGCTTCACTATTACTAAGCTACTTCATTACTACAGGTACACCTCCTGTAGTAGTCATAGAGGCCACCAGGACTCTTCCCCCTGTCACCTCCTCTGCTTTGAAATGTCCCCTCAGGACAAGGGGCTGTGCCTTGCCAGTGCTTGCACAGCAAGAGGAGCATGACTGAGCCCAGTTATCCTTCTCCACAGCAAACATTTTCGAAACATTAAGCCTGTGAAATCAGAGTAAGAAGTAATGGATTATTTTATGGTATTAAAGCAAATGTGTTGACAATGTAGTAACATTGAGAGACAGTGACCTGGAAAAGCAAATGTGTTGACAATGTAGTAACATTGAGAGACAGTGACCTGGAACACAGCTTCCAACTTTCCTCGAAGAAAGGAGACAAATCTGGAAATGTATCCCTAAGAAAATTCTGCTTTGGACCTCCTAGTTCAAATACAGGTAAGAATGAGTGTCCCTTCTTTTTTGACTCTACGAAAGGTTTGCTGGTGAACTAAACTGTAGGTGACAGATTAAAATACAAAACTCCTGGGGAGGGTCCCCACTTCCTTCACATTCACAGCTTCCTCAAAGAGGAACCTCTGTTTGACAAGGACACTTGACATTTTAAGCACACCCATATGGACTGGATCAACCTGTGACTGGTGCCATGTGATTTAGTAAAGGGTAAAGCAATGAGCACAGCTCTTACAGCTCTTCAAAACAGCGCATTTCAAACATCAAGAACACTGTGCTCATGTTCCAGCTCTGGCTGGTGCAACATAGGAAGTATGTTAAGAGTAAAAAGCAATATGTAATGTCAAACCATTTCCATGAGTTTTTCTATGACCTTGCCTTAGCTATGAGTGGTTTTGTGTCCAAAGACGTTGAAAATCAGCAAATGGAGGAGGGCATGAAGCTCACGTACCGGCCAGAGCACAGTTCTAGTCCCAAGGCTAGAACATACTACTGGAATCCCAATTTCAAAATATCAGAAGAGTGATGGATTAAAATAAAAAAATTAAAAATATATCTTAAATATAACTTTCTTTATAATTTTTTTTTTAGAAATTATTTCTCACAACCAACTCACCAAGATTTTCTTCAAGCTCTCCATCTAGGTTTTCATAAATAAGCCTATAATAATAACATGTTATACAAAGCCAAGGTCATACCAGCACTAATAAAGGACAGCAAGATGACTTTCTAATATCAGATTTCATGCTGTAAAATACTGTTCTTTTGGCCTGAAAAGGATACAAACCTATGTAAGCATATCTGTTTTAACATCCCTAGTCGGTAATGCCAACTATAAGTGCTGCTTCTTATGAGAGACGCCTAGAATACTCACTAACATAATAATTTCTGGTAATTGCTATAAGCAAGAGTGGTGACAGGATCAGAAGAAATTAACCATTGTAATAACTATTACAGAGATTATCAGAATAAAAAGAAACAAACAAAGAAAGAAAAAACCAAACCAACCAACCAAACAAACAAAATGCAATCTGCTAAGCACTATGAATGCATAACAGTAGCTGGCAAGTCCATGCACTGGTGCCTTCCACAGGGGATATCTGGGGTTACTGCAGGTGCAATCTCAGCCCTACACAGCCAATTCAAAACTGTCTAGTAGTTGGAATCTGCTGTGTAGGTTGGGTAATTTCTGCAGTGACTATGCAGCAATCAGTGAAGACTACCTGAAAATTCAGCACTTGGTATGGTCCTAACTCTGAGAACTTGAGGATTTTCTTGTCTGGTTGGGCTCCTTGAATGGCAGAAAGGAAGATGGGGGTCATTGGAGGGAGGAGGTTTAAGCATCCTCCATCTCCTCCCCACATACACTAACAATACCAATGCCATCTAAATTCAAGATACTATGATGTAAAACAGTGAGTAAAGTTATGCAAATATTGTGTGTAGTGAAACCTGAGAAATGCAACTTTCTTTACTGGATACTTTATGTTCTCTTCATAAAGAACAAAGGAGCAATTTATACTGGAAAGGTTGTTTTTCAGTACCTGTAAATGTTTCCATGCTTCCCTCTATATAGGTTCAGCAAAGAATGGTATTTTGCATCTGGTTTCCTATCCTTCTTATTCTAAACGGCAGAGGAAAAATAAAAAAAAAAATCAATAATGGGCAAACCTTGCACCCAGCTCTATAAATGGGAAAAAAAATCAGCCAAGAGATTCATTACATTAAACAGAAGTATTTAAATTTAGTAAATATATACCATTGCAAGACCAGGACAATTGTGAGCTGAATTTTCAATAAAACCAGGCAACAAGTATTTTCTACTCAAGGACATACACACAGTCAATAACATCCATAACACAGGGCAAGAAATAGAAAGTTCACAAGGATAAACACACACTTAACACATTAAGTCTTTTGTTGGAAAACAAGGAGATAACTGTTTATCATGAGTATTTAATGTGCATTGTAATACCTTTTATTCAAGTTTCATATCAAGTTCAGAGTGAGGGGGATTTATCAGTTTGCATCAGAAAGCTTCTCCAAAGCTTGTCCAAAACTGGGTATGCCTGGAAATGGTAAAAACAAACCTTGTTTAAAGATGATCACTGCTTCCCAGAACTTACCTTACTTTCCTTTCTGAAAGAAATAGCTAACACATACAACAAAATTTGACGAATAAAAGCTAAGGCAAAAAGAGTTTTTATGTCAGCATAAAATCTATTCAACCTAATTTTCCCAGAAAATATGATAGCAAATAAAAAGACTGGAAAAAAACCTACGTCAAGACATTTCTGAAAAATGTTGAACTTGTTCATGTAATAAAGAACATATCACTGTACTCCTTGAAAGGGAATGAAAACTTGTCATTGGCTCCAATAAAGGCAGTTTCTCCTCCCCTCCCTGTGTTTTCTGTACATTCAGACAGAGATTTTGCAAGCACACAACTCCAGCCTCAGCTTTGGTCCCATCCAGTTCAACCATTTCTTCAGGAGCCCCTGACTTCCAGATCTTCCTAAGCTGTTCTTACACATGCAAGATTTTTTTCAAGTTGCACTGTAATTTTAAGTATAGAAAGACTACTTCATACACACAGATGTTAGTGTGCTAACCCAACCAGTTGGTAATGTTTTGAGTAATGCATCATAAGAGCTATGGCACCTTAACGATGTATTACATTAATACATCATCAAAGCTATGACACTCTTATGATATATTAGTTTAATACATCATAGCAGTGCCCTGTCTTGGACAATGTATTACTCCAAAACATAGCAACAGCCAGAAGGCTCTCAATATAAGTTTTGTGGTTTTTTCCAACTTATTTACATTACATGAGTTTGGGTGGGGTTTATTGTTGTTTTGTTTAGTTTTTTAAAATTATTTATTATTACTTATTACTTATTAGAAGTAAGTGTTCACTGGGGATAGAAGACTGTGGTTATTTATTGATAAATATCAATATACCCAAGAAGCTATTTCACAGTCCACTAACTAATACACCTTAATCCACTGCATGGATTATTGTGCCAGGGTACACATAGCTGGGGAGAAGGGGAGTGCTGATGCTACCTGCTTTCTGCCCTGAGCCCCTGCACACAGTGCAAGGGCATCATCCCCCTGCAGTCACACTGAAATGCTGCACACAACCAACTCCTCCTTAAAACTGCCAGCAAAAATGTAAAATGAAAGATTTCTTACAGACAACCTTCCTCAAAAAGGGGTGCTAGAGAAGAGATGGAATTAATTTCCAAAAATTCCCCTAATTTTAAATACTCTGCTCACATTTGAAGTGACGTATCAAAAAACCCACCAAAACAGTCAGATGTGTAGTTGTGGTATTATTCACACACTACCCAGCAATCTTTCTCCTCTTCTGGCAACCTATGGAGAAACTTAACAAAATGAAAATTTAATCTTTCTAGTTACTCATTTCATGTCATAGAACGTAGACCATACTAGTAAGTTATGTGTTAAATTATTAGTAGAGATTATTTACAGAAAGGTGAGGGGGGGAAAACCTCCTAAAAAGAGAGGACTTCCACCTGTTTCAAATCCTTTAAGAAAAACTTCAACTGATTGTCAATATCGCATCTTTTCTTGATATTATGAGGCTTTAGTTGGTGTAGACAGTAACAATCACCTGGCAATACTGGTAACACTGGCACAAATCAATCCCTCTAATTTCTCTGATATAACACAGTTGCATTTCCCTGTTCACACAGAATATGTAGGTCTCCTCTAGCTGTTTACTTGCATGACTGCCAAAAGTACACCAAAAATCAGTGAGTCTATATATCTACAAAGTAAATCAGGTTATAAAGACGGTGTGTTTTGGGAAGGGATATTTTGCAAAAGTTCAAAGGTCAAAACCAGCATACCCACTGGAATATAACAGGAGAGAAATTTAAAATAAAGTATCTGCACCAAAATAAAGACAGAAAGGAGAAAACAGAATTATAATCTGGAAACAAACAGAAATGGGGGGTGGGGAAGGGGGCGAAGAGAGAAAAGAAAAAAATTCCTCACAAATAAAAATCAGCTGAAGGGAAATGACAAGAAAGTACCTTCCTCAAAAGCCTTTCAGAAAAACTAAACCCAAGCAACATCCACAAAGGCAAATTTCAGACCCGCGACTCTCTGTTGCTGTCACTTCTCTAGCATAAACAAAGCAGAAACCAGAGCATGGGTAGGGAGCTCTTAGAAACATCAGTAACTGTGAACGCTGTATCTGAACCTCCCTTTTTCAGATAAAATCTTGAAAGCTTTCAGGTATTTTTATTTTTGCTTGCCTCTGTTTTCAGGACAAACAGACCCTTTTTTTCTCCTTCTCTCCTAACAGACCTTGCAAGACTTCGAGACTGTCACAGGAGGCAGCACAGCAGAGGCCCAAGAGCATCTGTCACCCAGGCTCAAAGCCTGGTGGCAGAAGGGAATTCTGCACAGGGGTTGACTGAGGAAAGGTGCCCATCACTTCACAGACTAGTGCCCCATACCCTGACAAACAACTGACAGTGAAAATGACATGGTAAAAGGGAAATAAAAATTAATGATGGCTACCTTAGTAGTTCTTTGTGGCTACGGAGCCTAACATATAAAGGTGAAAACTTCAAAGCTTAATACAAAATTATTTTTATGGTCAAAATGTAAATCTTTCCTCCTATTATTTATTCATACATTTTTCATTGATTTCACTGAAGTACTTCAAACACAATTATTGCTGAAAACAATAGTAAGATATACAAATCCTTCAGCTGCATTCCCTTTCCTCAGCCCCACGCTCATTGGGCTCCTCCTTTTCTGGCACCAGAGAAGTTAGCTCAGACACCAGCCCTCTACGATCAAAGCACTGCCCATTTCCTAAGGGCACAGCTCTTCCTAGACAGGAAACAAGCATACATTTAATTTTAAAGTGCTTGGCTGAAGTTCCCATGAGCATCCCCATGGTTGAGCCAAGGCCCCTCCTCGGGGACCTTCCCCCCCTGCTCAATACCGTGACATGTCCAAGGCAGCACATTTCTCCCACCAGAGAAGACACAGCCTATTTCTGCATACAGACTGCTTTCCATAAAGTCCAGGCTCTCTGTGCTCCTGTAGCTCCTGCTGTTGAGAGGTGGCTGAGTTTGGCACACAGGTCACTGCTCTTCGACAACACTCTGGTCGTTCCCACTACATGTGTGGTGTGTGTTGATGGTGCTGGGATCTCTTGCAGCCTCTCTGGGTGTCCTTTGTCCCTGCTCAGGGCAGTGGAGGTTATACTGGGCCAAAAGCGGTGTGAAAATGATAAGAGCCCAACGTTGCTGGTCTTGACAGTCCTCACCCTGGAGTCCTAGAGTGCCTCCACCTTCAAACAGCCTTGTGGAAGTCACGTGCTGACATTAGGATCCACCTCCATGGGCAGCTGAGACCTGAGACAATGCAAGGGGAGCAAGAACTGCTGAGGAGGGAGGAGGACAAAGGGAGGGCAGAGAAGACAAACAGGAGACAAGGAGGTAACGCAGAGGCCTCTGACAGAAGTCAGTGTCCTGAGCAGTCAGAGCTAACTGCACCCCTGGTTCCATTTATACGTAAATAAGCCAATTTTATAAAGGTCAACTTGTTTTTTCTGGTTTTATCTCTAAGATTCCCTACATTACTGTTTTCCAGTGGTCTAATGTAACCTATAAGAAACACTGTTTTCCCTGCCTAACATACCACGTTTCTTACTGTTTGCATGCAGGATAAAGCACATCATACTAAGCCACAGTTAAGTTACTTTCTATTCAATTACATTTGTACACATTTGAATAATTTACAGGCAAATGTGAGTCTGGATTCAATTTTTTTCCCCTTCATTTTAATACATTAATATTCTTCTATTGCTTTTCTACTCAGCATTCTATATATTTTCCCACAGTGCTGAATCCTTCAGAAGCATAAAGCATAAGCAGTCATAAAATTGCTGGTGGGGAAACACATTTGAAAAGTCACAAGTCTTTGTAGAGAAGGAACAAAGTAGCAGAGTAAGAAATTCATAAGAAAATGTAGTCAAGAAAACCAAAAGGGTGCTTAATTTTCAAAGGATGGGAAAGGCCTCATAAAAAATAACTTTGCTCATGTCTAAAATCAATTGCTGTATAACAGACCTGAAAAAAAGCAGTTTCACATATATACAGTTTTGCCAGTAGGTCCCAAAAATATTTCACCTGAATGAATCCCACCCTTAGCAGCTAAAGTGAAGGGGAAAAAAAACAACAAACAAAACCTACCCAACCCAAGTAACTTTCAGGAAATTTTCGGAGTAGTTTTAGGATTGCAGAATAGAAATGGAAAATAGACGGGATTTATATCCTACCTTGTCCAGTATTCAGTATTCATCCATAGGACTCTGCCTTTCCAGCTACACCTGAGAGCAGAGTTGCAGCAAAGGCAGAAGACTGCAGTCAAGACCTGTGCTGTCCACCCACCAGTGGGCAACAGAGTCCTGTTCTCCATACCCCTTTCCTGTGTCCATTCCCAGCTCACAAGATGCTTTTTGCCTGGTTAGCCACCTTCACTTGCTGACATACCTAAAAGATCATTCCCTCCACTGTGCTGAATTTTGAAACCTGCTAAGCATCTCCAGGTCCTAATCTTGACATAAATACTCTCTATCAGAATAAATACTAATGGCAACATCACTAAGACACATCTGTGTGAAGGAAATGTGGAACAGATCAGATGCTGAGGTACTAACAAATCACAGCGTCTTAGGAGCAGCAGACATTATGCAAGGATCTATAATCTGGCTTACACACTGGATAAATTAAAATTATATGAAAACATATTTTAATTATAAGATACTAATCATAAAATATCAGCACCTAAGTGATTGACAGACTGCCTTCCTGAAGGCACTGACAGGAAAGGTTATAGAGAAAATAACCATTTCACTTGAAGAACTATAGTTCAAAAAAGAGTATTCCCTTCCCTTAAACATATTGTACACTATACAGAACCCTGAAATTTAATAGATGAACAGAAGGATTTCAATTTAGTTTTTAGAATAAAAGATGACCTACAAAGAAAACCTAAACATTAACCCAAGCACAGAAATAAGTTCTGCACACTAAGGGTGAGTGCAGAAATAACCTCTGGGGAAGAGGGAATTTATGGCTCCTGCAGAATCCTCCCCCCAGTTTCGGGTTCGTACTTGACAGTTTGAGTGCATCGTGCTGGAACACAGCTGTTGCACTGAGGCAGCGCATAAAGCAAATAGGGAATTGCCTGGTTTTTCATCTGTAGGACAGCAATGAAGATGATAATAGAGAGGAACCCTTAAGATCTAGGTGCCATACCAGGAAATGCACAATTCTTACTAGCGACCCTTTGGGACATTTCAGTACATTAAGGAATATTCAGGTGTCTTTGGTATCAACAGCAAACACTGAACTAGCTAGAGGACTTTATTTGAGCTATAAAGAATGCTTTCCAGAGGGTTTTGGATTCAGGCACTGAATTCTCCCCTCTTATACTGCCCCAGATAACAAGGGAGCACAAAGCTCATTTTTCAGTGTGTCAGATCCATATGGAAGTTGACATTCTCGGTTATCTTTGAGAGGATACTGCCCCATGCCACAAAACCTGTGGCCAAAACTTACTACTGCTCTCAACAATCTGTATTTTGTGATTTTGAATTTAAAAGAAAATTCTACACCTTTTCATGAAGCCATCTATACAGTAGATGCAACACAAAAACATCAGCTAATGATAAGAAGAATTTTACCACGTCCTATATCTGAGACCTGCATTTCAAGTCCCTGTAATTTTACCTCCATGTAATTCAACATGTATTTAAATTCGTCTAGTGTCAGCTCTCCCCACTAAGTTTTGTTCAGATCACCACAGGAATTTATTACAAATTTTGCAATGCTTTTGACCTATATCAGCTTATTAAACTTTTATGAAAAATCAATGGAGTTCAATCATGTTACGAGCTGTTATTCACACATGTGTCAGTGGTAAATGGAGAAGTCTATTTATCCCAAAGTCTAGAGAGAAGGTGTTGAATTGATATAAGTCTCCAATCATATGAACTTAGAAATGAAAATTTAAGAGGATAAAAGATATGCAGCTTTGGAGAAAAATATGAGACTGAGAACTTGGAATCAATGTTTTGGGGGGGGGGTGGGTGGGTTACAAGTTACATAAATGAAATTAATTAATTCCATAAGATGATGTCTCAAATAGATAACCTAAGGAGCTATATTTTGATTCAAGGGGAAACAAGCAACTTGATCACATAATTGCATCATTAGAAGAAAGAGAAAAGAAGATGGAAGTATACTTTCCCCTTTTCTTCCTCACTAAGGTAATCTTTAACAGCACAAGCAGGTTAAAGGGGGTTGTTCGTGTCTGGGCTGGTACAGTCAAAGGACAGTGCTCTCCTGGCACCCACTGCAGTTCTGCTCGGAAGAAGGAATGCAGGGTAGTCCAACCACCTCAGGAAAGACTTGACAGGGAAGTGAGACACCTCACACATTGAGGGTACGATGAACACACAGGTCCAGACAGCCTGACATCACCTGTGCCTGCTTGGTGAGTCCCAAAAACGCCGACATCTGCAGGGGTACGAAGAAAATCAATTAACAAACAATTACCTCTCCAAAAACTATCACACCTTAAATATGGACTCTGGGCTGCAAGGCTACTGTTGCTTACTGCTTTTTTACCTGTATTTTGGGCACACAGACAGGACTAGTAGTTCAACACCATGTTTCAGTTGCAGAGAGTGAAATAACTAGGAGCCAAATTCTGCAGAAACTCTCCTGTGGAAGTTTTAGTACTTTAAGCTCCAGTATATTGAATAACCAGTGCACAACACATTGAGCTTTAAAAGAAAAGATAGCGTCTCTTGTTTGTTCTATTTCTTTATTTTTCTTACCTATTGTTTTGTTTTTAATTTCCGTGAGTAAGCAGTATTGATATCCTGCTGGCTTCCTGCTTAGCCACAGGAGAAGGAAGGGGAATTTTTGCAATAATTTAAAAATACACTGAAAGTATGAAAAGGTTAAGAATTCTGAAGAAAAAAATAAACGAAACAAAGGCCAAACAGCATGAAAAAATTAGCATTTATCAAGTTATCAGAGCACATGAGTATCTTACAAAGAATAGGCTGTCAAAACTGTGTCCATAGTAAAAATATGTCTATGATATTTTAAAACAAAGCTGTGAACATTCCTTGTTTTGTTTGCCTTGGTTTTATTTGGTTGGTTTTTAAAGTAAAACTTTGATAGCTCTCCAGCTAGCCATCCCAAGGTGCATAAAAGTGGCATTGCTATTCATATTTCTGAACTAGAGGCATAACGCAATATTCTACTGGAAATGGAAGAGAAACCTTTTGAAACTAATGACAGTCTTTCTGTTTATCATCTTACCAAATCCATACACTAATTGCTTTTATGCCAGCCAATATTTTTCTAGGAAAAGGCAGCCAAAATTCTTCCTCTAGGCAAAATATGTTTTATTGTAAATAAAAGAAAAAAATTAGTGCAAATCAAAAGAGGAAAACAAATACCATATTTTAATACCATTTTCAAAGACTCAAGTATTTCACAACAATTCTTGCACCTCCTAAATAAAGGGAAAAATTAGGTTCAGATTGATATTAGTTAGATTAACTGAAACATCTGGAAGGGCTATTTACATGCCTTCTGCATTTAATTAGAGCCTAAGACCTTTCCTGCTGCAAGCATACCTTAGCAAAGACCTGCAGGTTTACTCAGCTAGAGTGGACAAGGGTCAATAAACCAGCTTTGACTAGCAACAAGTCTGAAACTCAGGAGCTTCATGCAGAGCAGCACATTTTTATTAAATTATTCTGCAGTCTTGTACTTTTTAACTCAGCTGCCTTCACTGTAGGAAACTGAATCAAACTGCAATATATTTCAAAGAGGAATTAGTAGCAGAGCTTAGTCTTTAACAAATGTTGAGTTCATTTTGTTGCTGCATCCTCTGAAGGGAATGCTGTTTTGCTGTCTACAGCCTTGATTACTGTGGGGAAAAGCCCTAAATGGGATATTCTTTTGGCTTGATAGACAAAACATGTGTGTTGATGCATCTCACAGTGTGAACATGGTAACCAAGGGAATTGCTGCTTAACCCTTCTGAAGTTAACTTGGGTACTGCAGGGTGTTTTTGCATGTACTTACATGTACTGAGAAGACAATCGAGGGGAAAAATATTTAACAATTTACATCAAGTACATCTACAATGTAAGAAACAAACAATAAATAATGACAAAAATACAAAATTATAGTCAAATAATACTGACACTACTTAAGATATAAATATTCTCATCAGCTGTTATTTAAGAAAATTTATCAAGACAATAGGGAATGCCTGGAAAGAGACTCTGACCACCCTTTTGACTTCAAACAACATAGGAAACAAACTTGATTGCATTTAACTATTAGTTTAACATCTATTAAAACCAAATTTCTCAACCTCAGCTCTACTCTATCATTAAATATAATCATCCTTTGGGAGAGAAGGAATTCAGTTGTGTACATGAAAGATTTTTTTCTGTAATGACTTTTCCAAAGCTGGCTTGCAGCTTAGGATGGTTTGTTTGGGTTTTTTGCTTGCCTGGGGTTTTCTTTTTGTTAGGGAGGGAGGGAGTTATGAATGGGCACAAAGTTGAGAACACAGATTTCAGGTGTGAATCTTTGGTACTGAAGTTTCTAGGATGAGTGGCTGAGCCCACCTCAGAGTTGGGAGTTGAAAAACCAAGATCTTAACACATTTCAAACAATCTTACACTAAGTTACACAATACATAAAGTTGCTTAGTCTAAGTCTGTAAAATGGGTACAATTACACTTTTCTGCCTCATAGAGGTATCACTAAGTTTAAACCTATTAATCCTCAGGAAGTATTTAGATACCATACAGATATAAACCATATTAATAAGTAAAGATAGCCCTACCAAGTTTAATGGAGTTATTCACAAACTAGGAGTAAGTGATCAGAGGCAGAAATTCTTGGTTTTCATTATAGCTGCTTTGCTATTTTTGCCAAAGTCTTTACTGGTATCTCACAGGTTATGTTATTTGATAGTGTAAAGGCCAGAAGACCATTAACTTTGAAACCAGGCCAATTGACTCCAGCTGAAGATTAGGTACAATTCTGCTCCTACTGAGTACAGTGAAAATATGACTCCTAATTCTCTCAAATTTCCAGAAAAGCTGCAAAATGCTCTTTTTTCCCTTGCAAGTATGTGCAATTATGCTGGTTCAACATACTCTGACTTTTTATTATACACTTACTCTGCTCTTGCCATATATCTTTTATTTTATAGGAAAGTCTACTGTTAGATTAATATAATCCCTTCCAACTTCAATATGGTGGTTTATATAAATTAGTGTAGCATGTGTTAAAGATCTAATTTCTAATTACAGTAAAGTAACAGAAGAGGTTGAGGGAGAAATATGTAGTTCATTGTCAGTCATTGTATCAAATAGCCTCCACATTTCTTTGGAAGTAACTACCCTTCTTTAGCTTTTAAGCCAGGCATGCAGGCAATTAACAAAAGCTCTTAACCTGTTAAGAAAGCTCATTAAATTTAGCAAACCTTCATCTCTAAAGAAAGGCATGATTTAGCCAACACAGAACAACTCTGATAGCACTAACAAGGCTATAATCAGAATTATTTCTCATTGTGCTCCAATTTAAGGGGAAAGGACAAAGCACTGTGAGCTGCCAAGTATGTTTGGTTTTCAGTTCATGTTAGTGGATGAAGGAATTAAAAAAAAAATTACTGAAAAGATGACTACTTCAGAGCTATACTGCCAAACAACAAAAATATTCTTACAATCTCTGTCTATGGAGGAACTTCATAAACATACCAAGCAAACTGGTCACCTGAGAATGTCCCTTTATGGTGCAAATATGTTTAATTAATCTTATGACAGATGGAAAAACGCAAATGTGCAATATACAAAAAGTTTATTTTAAATTACTAGACCAGGTTTCAATTGCTGATAACCTCAGGTCAGATATACAATAGGCCAGGCCTCTGTGAAGCAGTAAACTTGGCATCGGTTCTCTACATTCAGGCATAAACTGATCAGATTTTGTTTTGCAAAGGTCATTTAATTAGCAGTATCAGTAACTCTTACTACCTTAATTCATCTTCCTTTAGCTAACGATACCATTTTGCATGTGCTAAGTAAAACAGGAATTAACAAAATTCCAATGGCTTACTTAAATGATAAATAACAAACCATTTTAAGGAAGAAATCTCCTAGGGAGTGCGGAAAAACCTGCAGCTGAAGGCAAGCGAGTCAGGATGTGTAACTCTGCACAGGCATAAACAGGAAATGGAGCAGCTTGCATTTGGATTGACAATCTGGCTCCAAAAGGCTCATCTACACCGGGCACAGAGCTTGACCCCTGTCAAACATGAGAACCGTGGTTTCATAGGAGTTTTCTGTCCTGATACCTCGCTGGGTTCCCTTACATAAAGTAAAAAAATATTTTTCTCTATCATTCCACATGGCCAAGAAAGGTCTTCCTTAGTGAAATACTTAAGATTAATGATGTCATCTTTATTGTAAAACATTTCCTCATGCATCCACTTCCTACACGTTCGGCAATAAACCCCTTGGATTGGAAACATCAGAAATTAATCATTTTGTAATGCAGAATAATATTCCATTCTTTTGTTGTCATGTTCCAACATAACAGAGGAACTAGCTTGATTTTCTAGAAAAGAAATCCCAAATTTCCCACTGGCGTCACCAGGGTTTAACCCCACTTCTGCTGATTGCCAATGTTTCTGATGCACTGACCCCATAAGAATTAAACATTGTGCAACCTCATTATGCAAAACCTTACCCTGCTGTTTCCAGAGCATGTGTCCTGCAAGCAACATTCACCATAATGCCAGGAGATGATCTCCGTGCTGAGCAGTGCTGTAGACCTGCCAGGACAGGAAAATGACCAAAACCACTCAGGACAATAAGGTGAATCACAGACCTTTCAAAACAGAGAGTTGTATCAGACTCCTTCCATTACATTCCGCAGATAATGACGCCTGTAAGGAGTCATTTCATCCCTAAAAACAATATGGGCATTGCAGAACTTAAAGGAAATTACCGCAGTAACTTTATTCCTAAGGATGTTTGCCATCCCAGGCTTTGGTCTTTGTACAACAGACACAGCACTGAGGAAAGAAGATTAAGCCATGCAACAAAAAAATAATAGTGACAAGAGCATGGAAAAATATAGGAGATTGTTCTGCTTCTCTGAAACATTTTGGTGGCTGCAGGGGAAAGTTTCACAAACAAGATTTTCAAATCAATAGCCTAAAGCTCAGAATGAAACGGAACCAACTTGAAAAAGTTATGCAAACCAAATTTGGATCTGGGACCCTTATGTTCAAAGCTTCTGAAAATGGGAACTGGTCTTGTATCAGCCAGAACACACTGGGAAAAAATTCACTATTTGCCATACCACCTTTGCAACTAATAGTGAAACCAGATATTAAAATTTAATATTTTTTACTTACGCTATGGTCAAATAGTGTTGTCAGAAAGGAAAATGGTTCTGCAAAACATTACATTTTATTAGAAATACCTCTGTTTTGTAAGTTTTTAAAAACTCCAAGCAAGACTGAGACAGCTTCAACCATTTATTCATACATTTACTTCTTCAAAAATCTTCTCCATAGTATAAACATCTTCGAAAGAATGTTGCTAGCATCCTCCATATAAGCCTGCAGAACATGTCTGCAGTAGCCCTGTTATGATGCTGCAGAGCTCTATTAATTTAAAACCTAAAAAGTGTGATGGGATTTCTCTCAGAAGAAATACACACATTTTTGTCCATTTTGTGGAAGTTAGTGCTATCATTAACAAGCAGCTGAATGACATATGCTGGGATAAATACAACTGGTTTTATAAAGAAATAGTTCATGCCAATATTAGATTCTTGTGGTTTAAAAAGTTTTTTCAGGTGCCTTTTTTTTCTATTTTATTATTTGTACTATGGTGACCAGTAACAGCTAGATCTACAGGGCACAAACCAAAAAACAAAAGTTCTTAGCTGGAAAGGTTAGTGTCTATTTTGATCTTCTCTAAGACCTTAATCTGATATTTATGGGGAGGAGGAAGAGCTAGTTAGGTTTCATTTTAAAATTAATTGAAAAAACAGTTGATTTGCATTTTGCAGACAAATACTCTGCAAATGGATGTGATCTTTCACTCATATTTGAAAGAATATTATAACTCTTTTATTTTTTAAATCAGTACAAATAAGAAATGTTTTTAGTGCTTCAAGCACTTTTTGGTCATTTTTTTCAAGAATTAACTAGAAATCATGCTCAAAAAGTACAGCACTGTTTTGGAAAAATTTTCTCATTCAGAGTCTTCCTAAGAATTTTACTGCAGCCTCATGAAAAACAATAGATTGAGCTAAGCTTGTGTCCCACCAATTAATCTGTTCTAGCAAGTAGAAGGCAGGGATCTGGACTTCCAGTAAAGTGGACACCAGGAACAAGGGTCAGAGGAAGGAGATGTAAAATGTCCATTTGTCACCTGCACATCTTAATCACTAATCAGACAGCAGTGGATATGTCAGAGTCTTTCAGGGTAGAAAGCAAAGCACACCACGGCCCAACATCTCCATCAGACGGCCAGTGAGTGCCGGTGGCACACCGTGCTCAGGCAGCAATGCCATCCAGCCTGGCAGCCACCAGCTGTGAGCAGGAGAGGAGCTGGCACAGCATGGGACATGCACATTTAGTGGGGGAGGTGCTGGAAGGAGGCTACACTGGGGGAAAAGCAAGGGGAAATTAGATGGGACAATCAATTACAATATTTGAAAGCATGTGATTAGCATACAATGACCAATTTCCTATTTAAAAGAGAAAAAAAACCCACGTTCAGTGGCACGTATTTAAGGCATATTGAGAATGTTATTTTAACACATAAGCAACAATAGTTTAGAAATCCCTAATACGAGCTGAGGATGGAGCTAAGCACCCTAGTAGTGACACAATATAAACTTCAGCACATGAAATACTGGAAGTTGATGTAAACAGCTTTTAATAGCAGTGAACATTTGTTCACTTTGTTTAGACCATCTGGATGTTCCATTGTGTTCAGTTCAACACCGACGGCCGTCGGGTGACAGTTGATATATGTTAAGTACAAGCAAAGTGCCTCAGCTCACTCCAGGGACCCCGAGGAGAACTTTGCAGTGCTTTGTGGAATATGCTGTCAGACCGCAGTGCAGTCGCCTGCATCCTTAATGGCTCTGGGCCAAAGTCCTCTGGGTTTTGTTGTTTTCTTTTTTTTTTTTTAAATCAAAGCAGAGTGGTGCTTTTACTGTTTGAAAGGTTAGGAAAACTATGCCAAAGTTCTTCCAGGCAGCTTGGAGAGCATCAGCTGACAGGAATGATTTTCAATATGGAGCAAAGAATAAAGAGAACCAGTAATCCTGAGAGATTCTAGGTTTCACTCACTTTACATGCCATGTGGCTAACAGCCATGTGAATGCCACAAAAGAAAAAAGTTACTAATAAATGCAATGATGTAATTGTTCTGAAGAAAAGATAAGAAATGAACAGTTAGAAGCACGGAGACTTTCCCGTGTCCATCCAATAATATACTGCATTATATGCTGCCTACATTTTGGATAGTTGGTGATACATCCTCTGCAGGCAATCAAAGCTGTCTTTCAGGTACACTGGCCATTTCACATTTAATCACTGATTGTGAAATGCTTTGACTCCTGAAATTAAAAGAACTACATAAAGGAGAATTATTATTATTACTACTACTATTCTGCATCTTTACATAACCACAACTTCAATTCAGATTTATACAGAAGCAGAAAAGACAGAAATCTGAAAGCTTATTCGGATGCATCCACGTATGAGAAAAAAGTATTTTAAATTTTAAGGTAAAAAACTCAAATAGTCGCTCCCAGTCTTTTCTAGCATAGTGATCATATAGCACAGAACTGGTTTTCCATCTCCAGAAATATTATTATTTACTAAATCATGTGCTACATCTGGAATACCAGTGAAAATATAATTCAATTTTTAAATCTCAAATCAACAGGTACAAAAGTATTGAAAAACATGGAAAAAACCTAGATGTGCATAGCATATCATCTTCTCTCTCTTTCAGTTAAACTGTTAGGTTACATAATCTTTTTTGTCACTGTCTTTTTCCTGCAAAGTTGAGCTCTTAAAACTTTGGCTCTTATAAGCTGTTGCAGTAATCTATTTATCCACCAAAAAGGTAGCACAAAAGCGGCAACACTCCAAGGTTTTCCACACTATACCTCAGCTCTGATGGGGGGGCCAAGAGCACATATGAGTTTCCATTCTGCTTTAACAGCCTCAGGAAGGCTATTCCAAAGGGTACCAGGTGATACTGTCTGTTACAGAGGTATCCATGTTACACCATCCTGCAAGAATGAATATTGTTTCATCTACTTTGAAGCTACCAAGCAAATAGTATGTGCATGGCAATTTAAGTCACTATTTGGAAACAACCTCCTCTTTCTTTTTTTTCAGTCTAACCCAAAAGAAATTATAATAATAGGAACAGAAATACCTTCTTCTAAAAAGATTAGAGATAGCCTCCAAATTATATTTGAATTCTATTAAAATTGTCCTGTAAGTTATATATATTTGAGTTAATGTCATCCTTCTCAAATGTAATGAAAAGAAGCAATACCTCTGAGTGAAGTTAGAAACCAGTAAAGGCTTTACATAACTTAAAAAATATACACATCTTACAGAATCAGGTAAAAAATAAAGAGGATCAACACATTCTGCATTCAAGCTCAAAAATATGATCAAACTACAACATTCAAATACAGACCACTATTACTGTAAAGGAGTTGCTACAGCTGGAGTTAATATCCAGCTCAAAATCAATAGGATAACTCAACTAATTCAGCTGGATTTCTGCTAGAAGACAATAATATACCTACATTTCCAGCATGTATGTAACTTCTAAACCTTCTCTTCCATCATTGCAGTGTGCTAGCTTCCATAATTCTGCAGTAGTTAACACAGTATTGCCTCTTTTCAACATTATTCCCATTTTGGAGAGATTTTTGGAAAGCATAATGCACAGCCAATTAAGCATTAAGAAATATACATCACGTTTGTGATGTGAATTTGTATTTATGTTAGGATTTCAAATAGTTTTATGAACATTAAACAAGTGCTGCAATGCTAAGAACTGCAACTACAACACAGTAAGTTTTATCTAAATTTCCAGGGATATAGAAAGGTACAGAGAAGGCAACTTAGTCCAAGCTTAGTCTAGCTCTGGCTCTGTTCCAAAGAACACCTATCCCAAACGCTGCTCATGCTCAGGCACTACCACTGTTACTCTCAGACACATGGTGTGACTCCCAGGGATGTTCCTGTGCAGGGCTAAGGGTTGGATTCGATGATCCTTATGGGTCCCTTCCAACTCAGCATATTCTGTGAACACAAGTACAACAAATGCAATGCATTGTTATTTTCTTAGTAAATATTAAGGTGTAAAAAAATTATTGACCAATTACTATTACATCAGACAAGAAATCCATTGTAAATTAATAAATCGTGAAATAATTTGCTCTTTGAAAACCAATATAATCAATAGTTCTCATGCTATTTTATACCATCATGTAGTTAAGCAAAAGAAAAACGCAGATATTATTAAAATGTCTTCTCTCCAAAAATGTCAAAGTTTCTGCTTTGTTTTTGAAAGAATGCAGTGGGTATTGCAAGTTTATGAGCATTCACACATAAACCAGTTGAGTATTTAATTTTTTGCATTTGTGTAGCAATGTAATATTTCAAAAGAAATGTAATCAGATGCAGAAGAAGTTATTCAATAGATGATAAATGGATGTACTGTAAAATGTAATGTCACCTAGTTAAAAAAGAAAAGAGAGAGAAGATGCTAATTCTGCTGATGAAGATATTGTTTTTCCCCTCTTGTGCCCTATTCATTATGCAAGGCTGCAGAATATGAAGTGTAGTGTGTGATCCGGGCGATCTAATGATCTCCCACACCTGCTCATCTGGTACAATTTTAATTAACACTCCAAGGAGGTTTGTCAAGAGTAATCAAAAACATTGTCGCTTATAAAGCTGTGGCAAGAAATCAATAGTTTTCATCAGAAAAGGTAAGGTCTGGCATAACTGAACCATTTAATTGCTTCATTCCAATAAACAAAAACTGCACATTTTAATGACTTGATTTTGGAGATCAATATCTAACCACATATTGCATTAAACAGCAACATGTGGTGGGATATTCACAGCCATTTCAATTCAGAATGAAGCATTCCTCTTTTTTTTATTTCATCTTGGATGGCAATAGGTTGCTGAGCCTATGCAGTGCTATGATTTATATCAAATGAGTGACCTCTAGGGCCGTAAGACTAGAACGGGTGACTAGTTCTCAATGGTAAGCTACTGGCACTTGACAAAGTGCATGAAGCAGAATGAATTTACTTCTCTTTTCCTCAATCATCAACAGGCTCTGCCCTGACCCCCATACTGACTCCTATAACAAGATCTCCTGTCTCTGACTGAAAAATTTACTGTCATGTCTACTTTTCATTGAGCTCAAGTGAGTACTTCTGTCACCTTCAGTGAACTGAGTCTGTAAAAGATTTAACTAAACACTAGTCACATTTTAAAAACTAAGCAAGAACAACTCATATAAAAATATCACTTTTAAGCACTTTTATTTCTTAAAAGTCCAGGAGCTGTGCTTTTTTATTACAGTTCTGCTTCTTTAAGTGTTTGTCATTAACCTGTTAAAAGCTACTACTCCACAAAGAAATGAATTAAAGGTCCATGGTATAGTGCAGGTATCATAACATTAGTAAAATATAGTAGGACTGGAACACTACTCCTGGACACGAAGGCAGCCAAAGTTTAAGTGCTTGTGAACTATGAAATACTCAAACATGAAATTTTATATATGGAGATATAGCAGCTATAAATAGCACAGTCATTGGAATTAATGAACAGATTTGTATAGTGTACAGCATCACCATGCTCAAAATACGTCTATATATAGTAATGTTATTAACAAATTTTTTTAATATTCAAAGATCTTTAATTTTAAAGCAGTATTTGTAAAACATTTTTTCCACATACTTTCAATAATAACAGTTAACATAGAATATATGATACCTAGCTACATATAAAAGCAGGCATAGTATATCTTAATCATTTTAACTAGTATTTTACTAACTCTTTAACTTTATAAACTAAAAAAAAAACCATTTCAAGAACCCTATCTATCAACAATAGGCAATTAAAAGAATGACACTTGATGGTTTATTCCAACATCTCACTAAAGCCTTACACAAAATTTTCACTCCCTCTTTAATTTTCAATTCTTTTACCCTCCCTGCTTCACAGCTTCTGGCTATTGGCTTTTACAATCTGTCCCCAGGGAGCCAGGAGTTATTACCCCTGTCGATGGAAGAGAAAGGGATGTTATTCCCCTGTCACCTTCTCCGGCTCCGGCAGATTCCTACCTCTGATCTATAGCCTTCATTGGAGAAAAGCGTCTGACATGCTGTTAGTTTTCAACCCTGTCAGATCCATCTACCCATGCTGCTGGCATTACTTACTGGAGTCAGAGTCACAGGAGTCAGACCAAAAATTTCAGAAAAAAACCACTACATCCACTCCTATTTGACTAAATATAAGAGAGAAATGTCTATTGCTAAGCATGTAGGGTTTCAGGAGGCACTATGTGCCTCGTACAGTTTGAATCTGAGCTTAGAAACAGCTAAAGTAGTATCTGAAATTATCCATGATTGCAATAGAAATATTGTATAAACTTGGTAGCACCAGCTAAATCCAAAGGATACAGAAGTTAATTAAATGGACTTAAAAAGTTTAACAATTCCTTCAATACTGTTTTAACAAGCTACTGCTTAATATTTTAATGCTTCCTTTTAATCAACATTCACATGACAGTTACATAAAATGGGCACCTTAGATGGTGGTGGGGAGAGGCAGCACGAGACAGCTATGATTCGCTTTGCTTGTATCCTGCCTGTCATCCCACAATGCAAATCTACACATCAGCATTTTGCATGCATTATTTTACAGGACTTCAACAGTAAATTAATCTTTAATGGTAAAGTATCTATAAGGCAAGTGCATAGATGGCTGGTTTAGTTCCTCTTATACTCCACATGCTCAGTAACAAAGACTCATCTCCTTGACTCACACAGCTGCTCAAATAGCACAGAGCTTGGCTCTCCACTACCTCCTCTGGTCAGGTACTTCTCTCACTTGGTTGTAGCCAAAAATATTGTGCTTGTTATGACTGTCAGCAAGGGGTGATGCTTGATCCCAATACACACAGCTTTTGCTCACACCATCAGCATTTGTGATACAGGCAAAACTGGGAAGTGGAAGTCCTGCTACAGCAGCACTCAGTGCCTCTTTGGGCAGATGGGTGTCCCTCTCCTCACTAAGCTTCTCTGGGCAGAGCTTCTCATGTACCTGTTTGCTTCTCCTTGCCTTTTTCCCCACCCCCTTCTCCTTTCTTTTTCTTTTTTTTTTTTTAACAAGGCCATGGGAAGAACAGATTTGCTCCCCCTTTATGTATTTTAGAGCACAAGCTCCTATTTCCCATATTTCACCATAAGCAAGGAGGCTGAATAGGGAAGGTGTTGCTCTTTTCCTTTCTCTCCCTGTACTCAATAAGAAGTAGGAGCAAGCAAGGTAGTATTAGAGGAGATTAAGGATTGGAGTCAAGGCAGTGACTGTAGATGGTGCAGGAGGAGAGCTACTGGACATCGCCCCGGTGGCCAGAAAGGCTGGAGCAAATCCAGAGAAGGGCAATAGAGCTGGTGAGGTTAACTAACAGTGATTGGACTGAGCTAGAGGTAACAGGAACAAGGAACAAAAAAAAGCCAGAAAAATGTGAAAAATATTTCAGAGGAAATTTAGATGTCATCAACATGAAAACACAGTTCAAAGCTTCAAATGCAGAAGGAAGTCACAGAGAAAATACAGGAAGAAAGGATGAGAACTGGGAAGAGTTATTGCACAGAAGACTGAACAGGAATGAGTAACAAGGAAAATGAAGGAAAATGTGCAAAGACAAACAAAAAAGCGTTGACTGAAACCTTGAAACCCAGGGATGAAAGTTTAAAAAAGAGAGAGAATACTGCTTGGGAAAAAAAAAAAAAAACCACACACACAAAAACCCCAGATCATATAGATTTTATCTTAAAGAAGAATCTGTTACTGACTTTATTAAAGGAAAATGTGATTGTGGTGAAGAGAGAAAGAATCTGACTATTCATTGGGCAAAAATTCGCAAGAAAAGAAGCAAAATCAAGTGCAGAGGAGGCAGGTTTATGTTTAAAGGTGTAGGAAGGAAATGGGAAAATTATCTGGAAGCGTTCATGAGGTCAAGAGATTTAATTGTTTTGGACAACACCGAGTATACTTGAAAGAGCATGGAAGTTCCCAACCATTAATTTTATTCTCCTTGTAAATCCCCTCTTAAATTACTTCAGCATAACACTGGAAATAACAAAATTCTCCAAAACAGCAAAATCTCCCTCTGAGTGCTAAGTCTTCAGCCACTTCATGGTACGATACAAGGCCACCTCAAACTACAATTTTGAAAAGGCTGTAGAGGTCTACATTTTTTCCACCTAGACAGTTTTCTTCCATCTGAGCTTGATTATCACCACTTCATCGTAGTTGTTAATCATGAGCTAAAACACCTTTTGCACACTGTGTTATAAACACATCACATCTCAAAATTACAATTTCAGGCCTAATTGGTTAATTTCAACTACTCTAAGCACCTAACAAATCACATTTCTCTCTGTACTGCAGTCATATAGTGGAGTCTCCTCAAGAAGATGATCCTACCCAACACCAGATGTGCCCAGCTGCCATTAACATTGCAGATCCAGCACAATCTATACAGAACTGACAATTTAAAGCTCCCTTTTAAGAGAATATCAAGGTCATAAAATTCAAATCCCATATTCTAAATCCATTTCTCATCAGCCTTTGCAAGTCACAAAAAAATCACGTGATTACAGTTGGAATTAAAATTGGGCCTCTTCTTTAATCCAGCAATAACCACCATATGCTGCATTATCCTAGAAGCAACAAAGAATGGATGCATCTCAAGCTCAGCAACACATCATATTAACCCAAGTGTTTGCTTTCACATAACTTTTTTTCATTTAAAAAAATACACAAATCAAAAATGTAATTAATTGGCGGCAAATTTTTTTTCTTATATGCATACTTGTTGGGAACCTTATTTGTACCTCAGAGACTACCAAATAAAACTATTCCCATCCTTTCCAGGTGCATCAAAGCAGAGAACCTGGTAACAAAACCTCTCAGCTTATTCCTTCTCATCCAAGACCACAGGAAGAGTTCCACCTTACTGCAGAACCACACACCATTGCAGAAGTAATTGTAACTGTGGTGGGTGGATGACAAATAAAAGTGAGAGAGATGGAAGAGGTGGGAAGGTAGAAATTTGGCTTAAGATATTATTTGATATTCAACAGAATGTGCAGTGAAACTCAGAATTACTCTCTGAGAAACTGAAAGAAGAAAACCCTTTCAGGGGGAGGAAACCTGCCAAATGCCAACAGGGCTGGGATGTCTCAAAATGAAGCGTGGCAGGCAGTGCAAGAGCTCCCAGGACTGGCCCTTCTGTTACAATCACCAATGTGCTTATAGTGAGCATGAATTTTAGTGGGGCGTGAATCACTCCTGCATCCTCTGCGCCTTCACACGACTCCATCCTGGAGCACCGTTCTGCTCTCTGTAGGCACAAAACCCACTGGTGGTTTCACCGTATTTCAGCTCTTCAGTAACTCTCAGAATAAGTTGGGTGATTTCACATGAAACACACAGCCCTTTAAAAGAAATGGGTCCTTAGTTCCTCTTGAGAAATGTTTATTGCCCTCAGATTTCAAGGTCTCTGCCATATTACTCCATAAAAGCATAAAATCTGAGTGATAATTACTCTAATTACCGTAAACCTCTGCCTAATGCTGCAGCTTCTGTAGACAACACTACTTTGGAAATACTCTTTATATTTTTGTTTTGGAGAACAGATGGGAGAAGTTAATCTATTCTTTACAGTATGGTTATTTTAAACACATTATACAATGGCCTATCATTTTTTATTACTTTTTGATCAAGCAAATAATATGTAGTACTTTACTTATATTTTCCCAGTAAGAAAAAAATTAGTATAGGGTGAAGGTTAAATTCAACTTGTATGCCCACATGAAGAGATATTACTATTGTCTCATAAAGAAGATACATAATTAAGCCTGTGAACTGCATGATCAGTTCCATCGTTAGCAGAAGGGATTTCTGAAATCTATATTGATTTTTGCCTGTGAATCTGCATTAGCCTAATCCTCATATACAAGCACTACGAATCCACAGAGGATTGACTTTTTCTCTTTAGTTCGCAAAAATCTCACAGCTGAAATTTTTTCTGAAAACTGATGACAGGCCTAGGTGTTTTCCAAAAGTACATATGTAAAAAAATACAGGTTGTAGGGGACCTTTCTGCTGCAGAACCTGATTTGAATATACTGTCACCTCTTCCAGGCAAATCTTGTTTTGTTTTACACTACTTTAAAGGAGATCTGAATATCATCCACTATAAATGTGTTGTAAATGTTACACATAGCATGCTATCAAAGAGGGGAGGGGAGAAATATAAAATATTAATTGGTCAAGTTCTGCTCTTAACTGTACTGATGTAAATACCTTATAACCAGATTAACCTGATGCAAAAATTGTTTTCATGTCCTCAGATTCCCAGGAACAAGCAACAGTGGTCACAGTTGTTTGCCATATATCAGTGCTGAATGGAAGGAATCATTGAATCACAATTTATTTGTGACCAAAAAAGATGGGGGAAAAAAGTTATGATCATTAGTCAAACATGCCCAACTCTTAGAAAACATAAAATCTAAATTATACAAGATAAAACACATTACTGGATTTGAGTGCCAAACTACCTCTGTCCCCAGAATTCAGTTTTTGAAAGGCAGGCTGCTATTCAAACCTACAGGCTTCTAGTCTCAGATAACTTCACTTAGTACCAAATTCATCAGAAGACCTTACTTTCTGTCCAGCCTTCCTGTGGCTCAAAACCCACAGCATGACACAAAGACCATTCAACCAGGGGGAAATACTTTTCCACTGCCTTGAATGCACTTTGGTTCCCTGCCCTTGTGCTCCTCTGGTGTCACAGACACACCTGGTGGGCAGCTCAGCAGGGTCCTGTGCACGCCTCCCCATTCGCACCACAGAACTCCTGTGTCAGCACCTCCGTGCCCCAAATGTCTACAAATCAGTAGAGTGACTAGCTCATACAGTACATGTGCACAGCCTTTCTTCACTAAAAGAAGTATGAAACATCAAATGGACAAAAAGCAAATAATTCAAAATCAGTTTCTCAGAAATTAGATTAGTTCTTGAAAAATACTGGCAACCACAAAATGGCAGTGAAAACTGCCCTTTGACTAAAACAGACACCATAAAGAATCATAATGCTGACTTCCTAACAGCAACCTTCGCACCACACTCAAGAATTTGAAATTGGTGTCTTAGAAGTCAGCATTTTTTACTTGAAAAAAAATTGCTTTGGACCTAAAGTTTTCAATTTTGCATCTAAATACCTATCTTGGTATACATACACTATTTTTCTCCCTCCCCTCTGCATTGTTTTTTGGTTTTTTTATCTTTTGGTTTGTTTTGATTTAGTTTTTAATAAACAGAAGCTGACCTGTAACTACGGGGAATCCAACACATCTGTGAAAAGGCTGACAAAGAAGGGAAGTCAGATGCTGTGATAGAAATTCATTTTACTGTTCCTTTAGGAATCTAACTCCAAGAGGCAGCACGTGTTATTAAAAACAAACTACTTGCGGTAAAAATCTATTTCTGGGGATCGTTTACTGAAATGAAATGTTTATTTGCCAGGACAGTATTTAAAGCTCCACAGATAAGTGCAAAATGTTCCTGAAAAGATACAAGATATAATAAAATGCAAAACGGAAGTGGTGACAATATTAGCTTTGCACCAATTCATTTACAGCAATTTCAGATTTCATATATGTAAATTAAAGGAAGTTTCCAATAACAGGTCGCTTACATGGGGAAAGGAGGCTTGCTCTGTTTGCTGTAGTATAATTTTCAACTTACTTCCTCACAGAAGGTTCAACATTATTTTCAGGACTATTTTATAACTGAGGCTGCATAGAGCAAAGCATGACATTGAAAAATAGACTTAATTACTTCTACAAAAAATTCTTGGCATAGGTCCCGTTCGTATCAGCTTAAAATACCCTGTGCAGTTCTATTGGCAGGATCATATGTTTACAAGCAGTGGATTACAGGAGTAACCACACCTCCAGGCTAATTTAAAACAATTTCTGCTAAATGGAAACAGTAGGCCCCGGATTTCTTTAATTTGGAAGGGAAAGAGGGGAGGAAAACAGCACAGGATACAATGGGAGATGTTCCTATTATAAGTCCCAGTTCACCGCACAATAAAGGGCAAGGGATCCCTTTTAATCTGAGGTGATGCAACAAGACTTAATTTGAGTAACAAAGCTTTTTTTAGGTTGACAAAGAGCATAAAAATAGACTGATTTGTTAGGGAAAATCACCTCAGCACACATACTCCTCCCAAAGTATTCACAGCAACTCCTGCAAGTTATTAATTTGTCACAGGATATTTTCTCTTCCTAGCTAGGTACACTCCAGCAGCAACAAAGTATTCTCAGAATGGCTGCAAGCCCTGTTCCAGAATGAACATGTACTTATGCAATTCAATAGTTTATAGCTCCTTTTGAATTTTTTTCTTAGAAGTATCCATTTAGTTATACAGTATAGCAGTAAGGAGGAACAATCTTTTAAAAAAACAGGAAGAATTCATGGGGTTTACTCTGTCAAAATGAACGTAGTCCAGGCAAATCTTTACCAGCATCCCCTTTTGAATCCAAGTCTGAATTCTCATCACTTGACCCACTGACACTCAGGTTTCCAATCCAACACAAACATCAGAAGCAGCAGAGCCACACAAGCACAGTGCTGTACTGATTCCCAGCCTGGCTGAGATGCTGAAACATTGCTGCCACTAGTACAGTGGGACTGTTCTAAGCAATCACATGACTCAGGACATCTCCACATCACTGCCAGGAACACTAGAGCCAGAAAAGCACAAATTCCCAAGGTAGTCATCTGTAGTAGCTAGGTGGCTATTTTTGCTTCCCTATTTTGCCCTGAATTACAGGACACCCTACCACCGGCACAGTATAGAGGCAACAGGCCTTTGCAGCCATATTCTGACCAGGAAATAAAAATTTTAAGATGGTGAGTTGTTATTACCAGTGTGAAAGTCTAAAATAAAGAGTTTCCTTTGCCTAAGGGCTTTTCTTCCCCTTCTCTCTGGCTCTTTTTGTTCAGCTTTTTTTTTTTCTTCTTTTTTTAGTAACCCCTATTGACCATTGCACTACTGACTAATATCTTCTGCATCAGAAGGAAAAATGCTGAGGATGTTTGTCAGCCCATACTGTCATGAAAGTCAAAAGCAGATATGTAAGAGAAGAAAGATTATGACATTAGACATAGAAAAAGAAAGATTAACCTATGAGAGCTGTAGAAGCAGAAAGATGAGCAAAAAGTGGGGGACTCAATGGCTCCAGGGGATTGGTAATGGGTTAGACTGCCTTCCCCCTCTAGATCACTGGCTCGCATCCAGCCCACATCAGTAGTGACTGAGTGTCATTACCACCTGATGGATTTTTGGTGACCTCTACAAAAATGAATTGATGGTTTCAGCCCAGCTGAATAAATGTTCCCATCGTAACAGGTACACCACTGCCTCAGCAGAAGGAAAGGATCAAACATGGACAAGAAAACGTAGCTCTATCCCTACAACCCAGTTTAATGCACAAGAAAGTCCACTTACAAGAAATGCCACAGAGATTTATTTAATACTTTCATAGCTAGAGGATTGTGCTTCTTTTTTGAAGCCTTAGTGTTCAACATCCCTCAGTGTTCCTCAGGCGTTTGTCCTGGACTCACAGGCAAAAGGCTGCCCATGACCAAGTCAGTGCAGTAGAACTGAAAGTTTCTTAAGGGACAATTTGAATTTAAAATTATATTACATGTAACATGATTGTTGCTTAAGGTCCTCTCATATGAAAGCATACTAAGCTTTAAATGTGCCTCTTAAAGAGTTCTGTTTAAAGGTTGTGTAACACTAACTTGCGCTGAAATAAGAATTAAAAACATGTTTTCTCTGCAATTGGAAAAGACGACTCAAGTGAACACTGTCTCCAGTCTAAGTTTCAAGTTTCACTATACATTGTCTCAGGGCATTGCATATGCATGCATAATTAAGAGACTTTTAGATAATTCCAAGTCTGGAAAACACCTGCAGTCTCTGGTTCTTTCAAGCAAGAGTTTAGCAGGTCCCTCCTCTCAAGCAGGCAGGAGCCCAAGTAGTTCCCAGCATGGTATTTGGGATGTTGTAAGCTGCTCCATGCTTATTTCTGCAAGAGAGGCCAGGGAGAAGGCTCAGTCCTGAAGGAACCAAAAGCAGAAGCTCAAGCCGTGGCACTAAATGGCATCTTCTTCTCCAATCATAACAAGAGGTGATCTCAAGCCTGGTATAGGAAGGGATGCAGTTCAACAGATATTAAAATAGAAAGAGTGATACTGATTGTTATTTTTGTATTTTACATTTTTTCTTTCACAATGGAAAAACTATTTGAAGCTGACTTATCCTACAAAATAAGTATGCTGAGTTTGTGGAGGAAAGAAGGTCCTTATTACTGTGAGAGCACAAGGTTTCCAAATGTCAGGTCCTTTCTTTCATGGGTGGTTTTTAGTGAGCCAGAGTAGAATGGGACCATGACATCAAAATGAAGAGCACTGTTGCTCAGAACTGCATTTCACTAGAAGGAAACTGACAGAAATTCCCTCTGAAAAAAAAAAAAAAAGTGGGTGATTTTAAGCAGAACTCAATATTTTTTGTTAGGTGTCTCTGTCCTGAGCACCCAAGAGCAAGACCCCTCAAGTTCAACATGTTGTCATTCCCTCAGTAAACCCTACTCTTTCACAAACAAAAATACAAAAACAGGAGTAAGAATTCCTGATCTACCAGAAAGAAAAGCCCCCATCGCTTATCATGAGAGTAAAAGCCTTGACACTTAGTTTTCTTTGTCATTTATTCAAATGTTAATAGGAATTCTTGCAGCCTCACTGATCCAGTTTCTTGAATTTATTCTCGTTTTACCCAAGGTGAATAAGCCCCTGCATTTTCCTATCTCATGACTTCTTCAGAGGCAGAAGTTTCTTCTTAGAGGCAATGGAAAAAGTTGTGTAAACTGGTGGAGGAAAATGAAACTGTGTTGTGAAAGAATGAATTTTTTTGTTTGGTTTCTGGGATTTTTGATTTTAGGGCTTTTTTGTTTGTTTGTTTGTTTGTTTGTTGGGGGGTGGCATTGTTTTGGGGTTTTTTTTTTGTCTTTACACTATTACCTGATATTGTCAGGAAAGATGGAAAGGAAGGAGTGGCTGGCTTTCCACTCATCTGAGTAACTTAAACAGCTATAGCTGAGAAGTGTGGTAAAGCAGCAAGGTTATATCACAACATGTATGCTCAACTATAGTCACCGCAAAATCTCCATGAAAAACCTTGACTTCACCATTTCTTCAAAAGCAAGTATTTAATTCTAAGTTTTTATCACCAAGTTTTCTTTTAAATCTGTACTTGTTTCTTCCCATTTCTTTTTCCCAAGATGAGAAGCAGTTTCAAGCCTCAGAATTTTTCAGACATTGATGTTCTGCTTCTCTAAAGAAGGAGGGAGAGAGAAATATATCCCTGTTTTAACAAGTCTAGGCAAACATTCTCATCCAATGGAAATGCTGTCTTAAGAACATTTTTCCTTTAATACCACAGAACCAAACAGAAAATACCAACACGCAAAAACCTTAAACTGTATACTTCTGTGCTGACTCTTTGTTTATATGCAGCAAAGAGAAAATCACTTGCACATGTCCTAGCTGTTGCAAATTAAAGTTCAACTTTGTCACCCTTACTAAACCAAGAGCAATTATTCCTGCAAATTACTACAATGGCACTATTCATTCAGGTAAATACTGTTCCATGTAAGGATTGCAAAATCAAGACCTTAAAGAATGCAACACATTTTAAATTGCCTGGTTTATCTCCATTTTCAAAGGGAAAATGAAGATCAGTCACTAAACCCGAGGGATAGAGTCATTATTTGAAATCTGAATACACATATTCAGAGATTATTGCAACTGCAAATTAAACTTCCCAGAAGAAAAAAGAATATATAAATAAATATATATATAGTTACATATTTTATACACATATATAAAATAATACATTTGAACCTTCTGATTTCCTTATTTGAAACATGAGCACCTGATAAATGTGTAAGTGATACACCTTCAGACACAGTAAAATAAGCAATACTCCTGGGGGCTATAAGCAGCTAAGTAGTCTGGCTCAATTGTCTTGTCATACCTTATACTCTCCTCAACTCCTTTGTTCTGGTATCCACAAAGCTTTATTAAAGTAGAGTTCAGTCATTTGCTCACTGCAATTCCAACAAACTGAGCCAAATGAACCATGTTCAGCCATCTGGAACCCCTTCCTCTGGAGTTTGCTCCCTTTGGGCTGCAGAATCAGTCTATTACCCCTGCATGACACGATCCAGAAACTTGCTACCACTACAGGACCTCAATTACAATTCCCAGTCCGGGTATTGCTGTCAGGGATTCTGCAATGCAACAGACACTGCATTTGTACCTCACGTTACTGCAAAGCTATTAAAGACTCTGCACTTGGAATTCTTGGACAATATTACAGAGGCTGTGGACCAGAGGAGAAGTCTGCACTGCGTCAATGGGGCTTAAGGATGGTCAAGAGCACAGAGAAGGATCCACAGCTCCACAATCAGATGAAAGCAAACAGGCAGTTCTGCCCTACCCGCTTCCCTGTCGCCAGTTACCGCAACTGGGGCACTTAGTTGGTTGATATGCTCCCTCCTGGCAGCACTGAGACAAGGACAGATTAGTTAGAATAAAAGGGAGAGGGAAGGGAAAAAAACCCCAACACCTTATGCTGGTAATCTGTCCCCTGCTTTCCCCCAGAACACACAAGGGATTCTTAGCACTGGCAAGTCAATACCTCTTAACCACCTCTGACACTTGATTCAGACAAAGACACTTGGCCCTTGAGGCTCTTCTACTTGTCAGCTAGCACACTCTCAAGAACATTCAACAAGGAAAGAAGGATGTTCTCAGACTGAGAATGTGATCTTCTGGAAAGAGGGCACTGACTGCACTGCTCTGTCCTGTATAAAAGAGTCACTTTTGCATCAACATGCAGGTCAAGGAACAAAAGAAGGGTAAGGTGCTGTGGCCAGCTAGCACGACCACAGCAGTGATGAAACAGTAGAGGTAACCTCAATTTTGAATACATTTACTCTTTTGTTACACTGGCAAACACATTGAAATCATAGCAAGCAAACACAGAGAGTGTTATACGGGTCAGATCTTCTCAGATGTAGTCAAGAGAGAAGGCTTTTCAAACATATCCACTAGAACGTCAAAGTGACTTTTATTTTTTCCCCCCTCTCAATATCAGCATTCCTAAACACGGCTAATGGCATATAAAACCATACTGGTCTCAGAACTCAGGAAATCTTGCTATCTAGCACCTATAAGAAAGTATATGAGCTCAGCAACTGACTGCAGGATAGTTGTGGGTCAAGTTGATAGCCTGACTAATAAAAAAATCCACTTATTCATTATCTCAGGAGACATCCTGTCTCCTGTTTGGCAATGTAACTTGTATGTGTGTGCGCTATTAATGCTTTATTGTAAAAATAAGGTTTTTTCCTTCCATTGAAGCTGGTCACATCATTTGTGTTCAAGGAGAGGCCTGTTTATCCCCATCACTTCAAAACTATCACTACACAGCAGCTCTGGCCTCACCAAACATTTCAAAGCATTCTCTAATAAAACATAAAACAAGTGACATGGTAAGCAGCAACAGCTTTAATACAAAACCCAACCACTAAAGCTCCAAAATCCTTACCCATTCCTTGGTTCCTGGGGACTTCCTCTCTTCTCACTCAGCAAACCAAGGCAGCTGCACTGAGATATTTTCTTAAAAGCTTCTCCAGTTCTATATTGGTTTTTTCTCAGCACAGCAGGTGGCAGTGGTCTCGATGACCACATTACTTACTGTGACCTGCTACCAGCAACAGCCATCCAACAAACCACCATCTCTAGACCAATTCCCAAAGCGAGTCAGTCAGTACCCTATGGCAGCAACAGAAAAATGGCAGCAGCAGAACATCCCACTCATCCCACTTTGTCTCTAAAACCTCTTAACTACAAATAATAACAAATGAATGGCTGAAGTGCAGTTTACCATGCTCCCCAAAACAAGCCAAGGATGTGCCACCTGCAGCAGCACTACACCCACAGCAGAATGCTTGCCTGAGAGACCAAAACAAACCTGAGCAACAAAATATTTGAAGCTGAACTAATGCTACCATAATACAGTGCTAATTTTCAGAGAGAAAAGATATAATACAGAACTTTATGTCATAAATTACAAAACAGGCATTTATGACTTCCACACATATAAAAAGAAAAGGGAGAATGCTGCATCCAGCTGCTCTGCACAAAAATAGCTGGAACAAGCCTAGCAACACTTAGTTGCACTTCTTCTCAATATAGAGGATGAATATCACACTGGCCAAGCCTCATCTTTTTATGAAAGCATTATACTAAAATATCACAAAGCAGTATTTGAAGGGCGCTACTGTTCTGTACAAAAACCTGCTCATATGAAGAACAGCTCTTTGTTACATGCACAGACTGCTGTGCACATGATGTTGTTTGTGTGTTATTAATTCAAATTGCAAATGTCCAGAGCTTCTGTGCAACCCTCAAGATGCACATTTGGGGTTTCTTTTGTCTTGGTGTCAGTGTTCTGATTTTGTTTTCAAATTTAGTCCTCTACCTCTGTTATATATTGAAGAAGTAAGATGGTTTATTGAACACAGGCCATGCAGTCAGAAGCTCCAGGACCAACCACTCTCATCCTATGTGATGCCACAGAAGTCCCCAGAGACCCTGTACTTCGGGTGCCTTTCTATACTATTCCTTACCTCCACAAAGCACTGTAAATAAATACCTGCATGATTGACAGTGCTCACATATTATGGGGTTGAAGGCCAGATAAAGGCAGAAAAAAAAATAACATTCGAAGAGAGGATTACAACATGTTTCTCAGTTTTTTCAGCAGCTGGAATAATGCGCAAGTAACACATAGAGTCATGATTACTCAAAAAAGAAAAAACTTACATTCAAAATAGAAACAAGAAAAAAAATCTTGCTGGTATACATCATAAAGCTTCATAAAATTAATGGTTTGGCCTGTTTTTTTAATTAATCCAATAGAAATCCCTTTCAGAATTAAGGAGATACAAGTCCCAGATAAATAGATGTGGCAGGGAAAACACCATCCCTGCAGCATTTGTATCTTACTCAGCTCCCCTGGCTGCTAACTGGTGGCATGAAAGAGCAGTTCCAGCAGAAGCTTGACCATAGTGTCAGTGACAAAGCCATGCAATATCCCAGCCCTTTAATCACTGAAAAAATCCACCCCACTCCTTTTTGATCCCTCGATGCCACCATTTCTGGGTTACAGTCCTCTTGGCAAGCACCACCAGATCCATAAACTAACTTCACAGAGTAGTGAATTGCTGTTGCTGTTTCTAGGTTAACATTGACAAGAACTAACAGAGTCTTCAAAAACATCATAAACTTTGTTTTAGAGCTGACACACAACTGCTACATATTGCATTGCAGGAACACAGAGCTGTACGAGCAGACCCAGCGCTGGTCAGATAGATGGGATTTGTCATCATCTAAACTCTACCTCTAACAGAAGGGGGTGGGGAGAAGAGGAGGAAGGAAGAGAGTGAGGAGACGAAAGGGTAGAAAAAGAACTACCAGAAACACCTTAGACTACAGTATTTCTTGTACAGATCTGACCTGTGTTATGTACAGCGATGTAACCTTGAGGAGAAAAAAAAAAATCAGTAAATAACTCGGAGTACTTTATAAGTGAACAACTCTGTCTTCTGGGACACTCAGCTTCATTCATCATTATGGTCTCCTGTCTCTCTTCCCAGGTCAATTGGGACTGTAACTGCAGTGGAGAACAGCTCATTCATCCATGGGGGAAAGCAACATGCTGCTCATCGCTAAGGAGTTTGCTGTGATTCTCAGTGCCCAAGTATATTATCATTTTCTTCTGACTGAGAAAATAGGAGGCATTTTATAAGCCCCTTTAGCATTTGTTCATATTAGAAACACAATGAAAGAGCAATCCAGGCTGCTAACAGACCTCCACCAGCACGAGCATGGGCATTCTATCAGCAAGCTTAACTCTGAAACAAACGCTGGAGCCAACTAGAATGGAATTACACACAGGACGAGGTGCATTTCACCTATCACAGATTACCAGTGGAAAGGGGGAAAAGAGTTGGTGAGGCCTTTGAAGGGAATAACATTAGGTCTGCTTCCTCCAAAACCACCATGCAGGCAAGGTCAAGAAACAGTGAATGGGAAAGCACTTGCCAGGAGTAGAAAAAAGGAAAAAAAGTTCATTCTTCAAGCAGTAGCATTGATTTTCCGGGGGGAGGGGGAGGAAGAAATAAACATATATCCTCAAAAAAAAAAAAAGAAAAACTCAGTACAACACAAATAAGCTGTATTTCAGATGATTTCACTGTGATCATAAAAGTGATATGTAGCAGCAATAGCTACTAAAAAGGTTGTTCTCCAAAGCAATCTGACTTGGTCAAAATGCAGAACATTTCTTTAGCACGTCCTACTCACAAAAATAATTACAAGAATAACTGAAGACAAACCATCATTGTAAAGTCTTTTCTTTTTCCTCCCTTGGAAGTTATTAATCAAAACCTTCAGTGAATGGCAGACAGCCAGCAAAGGATTCTGCAGTCTGCTCTGGCCCTGGTTAACAGGAGCAGCAGCACGCAGCTTGCAGTGTGTGTCAGGGGTTGATGCAGCTGATTGAGATTTGTGTTATCAACTGCCACTCCCTGCTCTGGGTGAGAGAATATTTGGTTTTACACAATCAGACATTTGCTCAATCACTGAAGTTTCACACATAGAGCCCTGCACGTGACACTCAAAATCATTTGCGCGACTTTCTGTGCCTCTATTTGCGCAGAGCAGGCAGCAAAGCACGGCTCTGATAACACCATTTCTTACATGAACAAACTATTTCTGTATTATCAATGACGCAGACTCCATTTTAACAGGTTTTCCCCATTTTTTCACCCCTACACGCGAGCCCGGGCACGGACAGTGCAGGTGGTGCTGCCACCTCTTGGCCACACAGAGCAGGGCGACAGAAAAACCCGATCTCCGCGTCGTGCTAAACCGGGAGGGTTGGAATCCTGACCCCGAGCTGCGAGCACGTCAGGGACCACTTCTGGCACGATGTTTTCGAACTTCAGTGACTCTGTATATTATGTTATAAACAAGTTACAAAAATCGTTTGTTTACAGTGTTTCTCAGCTTAGTTCTATTCGTGCAACTTAAAGCTTTTGAGGAATTTTGAATGAATGTTATAAAGAATTGAGCTATAAGTCCAGGAAAAAGGAAGGCTAATCAACTGCTAAAAGAAAGCCTGTACTGTTTAGTAAAACTGGAAGAGTTTCCAAAGATATATACTTATTAGTGGATAATTTATATATATTTTATATGTTTTTATATGTATTTTATACTGTGTTCGCCATTTCTATCTACACTCTTCTGTATGTCTGTTCAAAAGGCAGCCAGGTGACACTAACCTGAAATTTCTAGTGCAATGTGCAGTGAGTTTGAACTTACAAGAAAGGCTTTTGCACATCGCTAATCAAAACAATCTTCACCCAAGTAATCCATGTCACAGTGCACTGTATGATTCATGGAATAACTTCTTTTTCAAGTGTTGATTAGTGTCGTGGAAGGACAAGAATTTGGTTTCTTCTCAGAAAGGATACGATGGATTAAACAACAGCTTCCGTGTAACATACTGTTAGCAGATCCATACTCAAAAATTTACATCTAGCCATACTTCATTCAGTCTCAGGCTTTCTTCCAGGACCAAGCAACACAGTGACAGACAGCTGTCTTGCACAAGTCTGTTTGGGCTATAGTGACACTTAGTTCAAAATCACCCAGAATTGTCCATGTCAGTAATACATGGCATTATGAGTGACCTAGATCTGTGAGACAGGGTATGTTACGCTGTTGTCTCTCGTGCTACCCCATTCCTCCTTTCCTAGCTTCTTCCTAATCCTACCCTCTACACTTTTTCTAATTTGAAAATTTTGTTCAATATCAAGTTTTACACATTTTTTATACCTCCATTCTTAAGTCAATTATTCAGGTCAGTTATGGAGAACCTGAAGCCTCTGCTCAAATCTTTATGAATTTCGAGGCAAAGCAAATAAATTAAGAGACATATGGTTAAACAGCTTTTCGAACAAGTCAGACATTTTAAGAAACACATACCATGTCGAGTAGGAATAAGACCCTAAATCTCCTATTATGTTGAAAGGTAAGAAACCCTCTTCTGTAATGCTTCAATGTTCTCAGTCTCTAATTAATACACTGAAGTAAAGGTTTCCAAAAACATGAGTTTAAAGCAACAAATTTCTGATCATCTTTGTAACAACAGTTCTCAGCACTGACAAATATTATCTCATAAAAGAGTTTAGGATTAGTCCATTTGTCCTAGAGCAGCAATTCCGTGTGGTTTATCTCACAGGGTTAGCAATGAAACAACTAAAAAACTGTCTGGCATAGACAGACAAGGAGTGCAAATCCAAAGGAACTGCTGGCAAATCACAGGCAGCTAGACACCACTTTCTCTTGCCCATTTTCTGTGCAATTCTACTTACCACTGTAATTTGGGCAAGGAATGGTTTGGGTAGGATAAAGAAGACACAGGGTGAAGTAAAACAACAAATGCATAGCTATAGAAGACAACCAGGTGCTTCATCCCTGTGCTGTTCATTGTCTCACAGCTCATCTCCAACAGGACAGGCTTCTGCAAAATCACAACAAAGCACAAAAAACAGCATTATAGACCATATTTAAAAATATGTACATAAGTCTGAAATGTAAAAAAAAGTATTCCTGCCACAAGAAATACTATTGATTCATAACCTGAGGGAAGGAGGGGGACCTTTTCCTTTGGCTTAAATGCATCCCAAACACAGCCACGTACTACTGCTGCTGACAACCCAAGTCAAACAGCACATGGAAACAGCATCGCACTGTGCCAGGAGGAGTTCACTCTAGGAAAACTGAAAAAAGGGCACATAGTACCTTCCAACAGGAGACTCCTCCTCGGTGTTTGTGGGTGACAAACACCATGCTCTCCACCCCTACCCCACGTCCTGGGGCTACACTGGCTGTGGGCTTTAAAGTGATCCATTCAAAGAGTAAGATACTGGTGTTTCCTCCAATGATCTCAGCAACAGGGCATTTCAAACCATACATGGGGGCCATTGACATCACTTTCACACCACCTGAAAGGGCAAAACTACAGGCGTGGAACAAAGTCATAACACAGTAAAATATATTTGATCGTTAATACAGTCCAATGCAGAACAAGTAGTTTTTCCCAAGAGCTTCTCTCCCTCTTTTCATTTCAAACAACGCTAGGTACAATTTGTTATTGATTTAAATTATTTTACTAAACTTTGGAGTTATATCCTGCTCCAAGGGAGATAAAAGTCTGCTAAAAGCACATCATTAGAGTCTTCTTAGAGACACTGTGCAAGACAGAATTTTCTACATGATTTTATAGAATATTTTTGTTTATGAGTTAGCATAAAAGAAAATCTTGTACTTCCTACACTGCTTAGAGAATATCCTGATTTGCTGAAATTAAACTAGGAGTGACACCTTTGTAGAAATATTGTAATTTTATCCAGAAAAAGTATTTTATTTCTATGGCTTAAAAAACTAACATCTGCCACGAAAAAAACCCCACCTCATTAACTTGAAAGTATTTTTTAAAAAAATTAAATTAAGAAACCTGTATTTGTATTAGACTATTGAGCACTTAGAAGACTAGAGGAGACAAATGAGAAAAACCAAACTAAAAAGCATTTTATAAGAGTTACATGAAATAATTTGCTCTCTGCTGCAACATAAAAAGAATCGTCTTTTCTTTCGTTTGCCCCTTTTTTTTTTTTTTTTGGTACTTTCTGGATTTGTCATTTTTTTCCCCGGGGTACTTGTTTAAAAACCAATCACTAACTTGTCATTTTTTTAAAGTAATTTTTAAAATTGATCAAGGAGAAATAGTTAATTATGTTAATCCTAGACTGAGAAGTTTAAATTCATTTGGTTTTTACTTTTGATGCATAGGGATGAAGACTGAAAGACTATGTTCATTAATTTAATACCCCCTTCCCTTCTATCTCATACACCATGTAGCTATCATACAAAGTGGATTTTGGTGATTTGGGATTTTCTCCCTCCCCTCTCTAGAAGCTTCATTTTTTGGTTTGCTTGTTTCTTCTTCAGAGAAGATTGAAAGCAAGTTGCCTAAATTCTAGCACTCATAGGCATCTAGCATTGCTCCCTGAAAACTCTTCATTTGATTTGATTAATCACTGTAACTAAAAGTATTCATTCCTTTTCTAATATATAAAGTTTACAATAAGCAGAGAAGAGGCAATATCATCATTCTCATTTAAGCTATTGCTTTAGAGGCAATATGATCATTCTTATTTACACTATTGCTTTAGACCTCAAGCATTTCAAATAGAGAGGAGAAAATATGGCAAAAACTGCCTTCTTGTCTGCAGTATTTACATGCTTTACATAGTTTAAAAATATGTGGCTTATTAATGACTGATTTTTCAACCTCTCCAATAAGCTTTTTATTAACATGACAGTCCTTTACTTGCAAGTGTCAAGCAATTTCATACTGTGCATGTATCCTTTATGATGTTTAATATAAAAGATAGTACAGTATTTATATCCCTCACAATAAGAGAATGGATTGTTTTAAGGTTATACAGCCCCGTTGTGATAAAGAAAGAAGGAACCTTACAAAATGATAAATATTTTCATTAAAAAACTTTAAAACTAAAAGTTCAAAGATATGTTCTCCTCTCTTATATCTTGTCAAAACATGACTTAGGACCCAAAACTAATCTACTTTCAATTTTATTCCATATTTCAGTGCTGTCATACTACTGAGCAGAGAGTATTGGAATACGATCATTTTTTATTTTGTTGATGTTACCGACAGCTTTATTTCACAAAGCAATCTTATACTATGTCTACCACTGGCAGGTCACAAAGGTCAAATAGTCTATCCTTACAGGTAGAGAGCTTATTAAATGGCACGTCTATTAAACCCAATGGACAACATAAAGAAACATTTCAGCAAAATAGTTCTAACAGAGTTCAGTGAAGACACAGTCAAAAAGATATTAAAAAATTTGAACCTAGACCAATAAGAATTTTTTTATATGCATCTTCAAAATAGTGCTTCATACAAAGCATTTTGAACAGACAGAAGAGAAAGACCTGCAGAGAGATAAACTTTGTCTGTACGAACATTCACTTTGCATTATGCATTTACAACTGCACACTCATAGCACATTGTATGCTAGGTGGTTTACCAAAGATAAGTTTATGCTTTCTAGAACTGTTATTTAATTAAACATTCCATTTTAAATTATAATAAAATTTATACAATACATACTTCAGCAATATTTGTACATGTGCTTTACATACTATCCTGGGTTCCTGTAGGATAATTCTTCAGAAGCAATACATTTTAGCTATTTATTTTCAAATTATGTAATTAATCACAGAATGGTTTGGGGGAAAATTCAATTACATAAATCAGAAAAAGGCACTCAAATAAAATCTCCATACAGTGTCTTATAAAGTTCACATAATTCTTTTTAACTAAGAGGGTGTGCTTTGCAAGACCAGTATATTTATAGGCACATAATTGTGATTTTACCTCTCTCTCTCTGGCATCATTTCATTATTTCATTATTTGCCAGTTACCTATCATATCTTCAATCTTGTTATTTCAATATTTTTATCTGCATGACTGCATTCACAAAAGAATAGCACAATAAAGACGTCTTTGGACCTATACATCCAGATGTTCATCTTCAGACTTAACCCTTGCAACTCAAAGAAAGCATTCCAGTTGCATTTCTAAATCGTATGTACTTATTTCTGCATAGCTAAAATTCTGAATACCAGTATCCAGAATCTGTGGACTCACACACAGTTTAATAGATACAGTACTTGGTCTACCGTTATCAGAAGGTTCACCTAGTCAGATAATTAATAAGATACAGAAACATAAAACACGAGTTGTTAAAGTTTACAATTACCTTCCCTCACAGCTCCATTCTAAATGCACTGTCCTTGCTTTAACACATAGTAAATCATCTACCTAAATGTATTTGCACCCAATCATTTTTTAAAGTCACAATCTTTGTAGTGTCAACTTGTCAAGGGTCAAAGGGAAGAACAGGCAAGATTCCCAAATCAATCTGCTTGTAGAAACTGTCTCATTTCATTTCAAATTACCTGCTGTGGCTGAAGCAGGCTATGGACAAACTGCCTTCCTCCATAAACCATGACAGCACAGGTCGAACTTATGTGATCATTCATAAGGGGCAAGTCATGCTGGGTCTGTCATTAACTACTTTTAAACTGCTGTGCAGGGTTAAGTGATCTTGCAGGGCAGCAGCAGATATAAATACTATTTGGACAGTTTAATGTCAGGCGACAACTCCTCTGGGATTAAAACCATGTAACCCAATAGTGGTGCTATCAATATAAGGATTAAGGTACTTTGGGACTGTTTCTTGCACTCACAACTTTTCAGATGTTTTGCACCTAAACAATTAAGATATCAGATGCATAACATAACACTCCTTAAGGGGCTCCCTAAAATATCAGTGGCAACGGTCACCATCTTCTGTGGAGGCATTCCCAGAAGGTTTAGTTTTGTTCATGTGTGACTGTCCACTCCAGGAGAGGTTACTGCTAATCTAAGAGTGCAAATACACTGCAGCAACTAAAAATACATTGGGCTGCACGATTCACAGGCAAGGGAAAGAGTTCAGAACCAACTCTCCTCAAAGTCAGTCTGGGTAGGCACCACAGAAGTCTGTATTAAGCAAGGCACTTTCAAATGTGGGAGTGGAACTATTTACTGAACCTGCTACATAGCTAACTGGTAGGGACAGAAAAAGATCACTGCATGGCTTAATAAACTACACGAGTAATTACAGCATAACAACATACTTTGTGCTTCAGTCATTTTTCCTCTGTTCATTATGAGAAAGATACTCTTTAATAATAAAAAATAGACATAATCTTTTTCAAAATCTGTGGGCAAGAAAAGCCAGAGGACATCTATTAAAGTAGTGAAATAAGCTGGTTTCTTGGTATAAAAAAAAAAAATTCTCAAAGGGCTATATGATTTTCCTGCTTCTTTCTTCACCACTACATTCCTATTTAACATTTACAGACATAGTTCACAGTATCCTGGATGCTTTGGTCTTCAGTCATGAAGCAGATGAGTATTTTAACAAGAACATGCAGGAAGAGATCAGCACTCCAATTTGCTGAAGGAGACACACTCTTGCTCATCATAAGATTCACTACTCACTCGTATGATATATATGTAAAACCACATCCGAAACAGCACTCATTTATTTTAAATTACTACTTCCATGCTAACACTACAGAAATATGTATAAATTATAAGACAATTAATATAGAAATAAAATTGTTTTCAACCTGTGGCATACAGCTTACATATATTACACACGACTACACCACGACTCTGAATTGTTTAGAAGGCCAAAAGAATAGAGAGCTGGTCCAAAAGACTAGGTCAGGTTGAAAAGAGGAGAGTAATAAAAGAAAAAAAAGAAAGAAAAAACAGAGAAAGGTTCTTTTTTGAAGATCATATTTCTCAAAGAAAAAATTTGAACCTTTTGTGAGTACATCTGTAACTACTTGAAACAAGCTCATGCCATTATGAAAGACAAAAAAATAAACAGAACGACAAGCCTTGGGTTACTTCCTACCTATCTGCAACAGCTCATTTGTTGCAAAATTAATAAGCAGTTTCTTCTCATCTCCCTCGCTACAGTTTCCTAACCTCAGTAGCAGAGGGAAAATAAGGACAATTTGGGCTTATCAGGATTCTTCACTAAGCAGGATGGAAATCACACTTAAACACACTCTGCTAAATGAGTTTCCCCTTTTTCTTAATTTTTCTTCACCTTTACACATAGTGGTATCAAGAAAATAATTTACCAGGTTCATTGCACTTCTTCAGCCGCTGCGGTTCATTTTGCAACTTCATGATACTGCATTTCTTTCTCCTTTACCTAGGGCAGAAAACCAACATCTAGAGCTGTTCAGCTTCTCCACAGTCACCTGAACAGAAATTCAGCATATTCTCTACAAGTAATTGGGCGTTGGAACTAGAAAAACTGTAAGGTCACTTCCAACCCTAACTATTGTATGGTTTTATGAGTCTATAGTTATTAATAAAAAAAAAAAAAATCAAACATTATCTGCAAAATTCTTTTCGGCTAAAGAGTATGAAAAGCAGAGTTGAAATGATAACTAAGCATTTCTACAAAATATATAATTAAGTGCAATTATTTAAATACTAAAACATCTAAGTCACCACAAATTCCATTCTAAAGAATTACCCCAAAGTTATCACCAGCAATAAAATTCTCCCCTTGAACTGGAGGGGCCATGGAGAGAAAGAATATCATCCAGTATCATCCCCATATGGAAAAGAAACAATTCTTATCATTGGGATACAATGATCAGATCAAACTACAGATGCCTCACAGCATTGCCTAGTTGATGGGAATGGTTGAAGCAATCAGACCAAAACAGAACAACCCAAGAAAACAAACAAACAAACAAACAAAAAAAACAAACAAAAAACAAACAAACAAAAAAACCAACCAACCAAACAAAAAAACCCCGAACAACAAAAACCACAAAAAAACCAACCAACCAACCAAAAAAACCCACAAAAAAACCACCTCTACGAATCCTTGACTTGGTAACAGTATGCTCTAAAATACAGTAAAACTTGCAAAACTCAGATATAACCGAGTTTAAGAGAGTACCCTGGAACAATAGGCTATGACTCAACTGACTAATTAACTATCACAGGAATTTTGACGACCCCTTCATGCCATCAAGTCTGTAGTTCCTGAGGGCTCATTCCTCACCAAGCCTTTTCTTTGAGGAGGAATGATTGCAGGACACAACAAGTTTCAAGCCTATTCATGTGCAGATGTCAGCAAGCTATGTACCTTGTTAGTAAATGGGAACAAGTACAGTCACTCTGCTAACACAGTATTCAATTACAATTAATATTTGAAATAAAAACAGATGGTACAAGCTTGATTGAGAAATCACATTGCTTGGCAGAAAAGTGCAACATGAGGAAATGCCTGACAGATATTTTAGCAATAAAAATTATTCCTTCAAAAGAACACTGAAAGACAACTTCATGGAAACTCCCAATTCACTCCGGTATTTCTTGGACAATACTCTATTTTACATACAGGAAAAAAAACCCCAAAATAAACAAACAACCACTCCTCAAAAAAAAAAAAAACCAAAAAACAACAAACCAAAACAAAGCATCTTAACCATGACTGCTTTCCCATTTGATGGCAGGGAACACACATCTGTTGACTATTTTGTACATTTGCCTGAAGATGTTCATTCAAACTGCAGAAGGCTGAAGTTGATTACTTTCAAGGAACGAGCAAGGCTTTATGGTCTCTCCAAAAAATCCTTGGAAAGAGGATGCAATGGAAATATGGTACTCAGAGCCTTCAAAGTCAGCAAAGCGGAACAGGAATACTCAACCGTTCAGCTTGTCTTCATCCCTCAGCACTTCACTCCCAGTAACAGGGCCCTGCTAGAAATGCTGCTGTTCGGCAGCGAAAACATAATCCCCGCAGGAATTTACAGTATTCCCACGTTCCCGACCGCAAAGCTGTGGAAGGCACGGACCGCAGAGCCACAGCCCCGACGGTCGCTGCGGACCGAGATGCGACCCAGCAGAACAGAGAGGGGCTGAACCGTCCCTGCAGGCGGCCCTTGGGGGAAACGCAGGGACAGAGTGGCTCGAAAGCCAGAGAAAGCCCCGTTCCCCCGGGATGAGAGCGCAGCCCCCCCCCGCCCGGGAGGACGGGACGGACCCTCCGCCTCACCCCGGGAGCGCCGCAGCCCCTCAGCCCAGGGGGACATTGGAGCCGTTCGGGTCCAACACAGCGACACCGATGCTTGAACAAGCTTTGGAAAACAAAACCGTTTCCGCAATAGGAAAACCGAGTAAACATTACAAAACTGACAAACAGCCAATTTTCCCCTGCTTAGGATTCTCAAAGACCCTTGTTTGTATCTGCATACTAAAGCTTTCCCTATTTAACAAACCGGTTAAGTTAAGCCAATGCAGATCTATGTGTATGCCTTGCCATTTCTATTTTGATGGGCTGGACAAAACAGTGAATCACAGATATGAATCACGCAATTATTTTTAATAAAACTGACCTTGAACTTTACAAAAGGAGGACACACCAAAAAATTAACTTTGAAGCAACTAAAAAAATTAGATCCTTTTATTCAGCATCTCCATGGAGTAGGTTCCTCTACAACATAGCAGAGATCAACCATTCCAAGGAGACAGATGCTAAAAATATTGGGTTATGTAAATTAACATGTCAAAGCTACATGCTGCAATGAAAAAGAAAATTTCAAACACTGATGCAATCAGGAAAAAGAAGTTAACCTGAGTACATATCTTTAACCACTTTAACATGAGAAATATTTGCCCCTGTGTGTTTAGAGCTTTCCAGAAATCATCTAATTTGGGGGTTTTGTCTATAAAAAAAATTTGAATTTCTACTAATTGGGATGTTGGGCTGCTTTCATGACACATCCAAACATTTACTTCAGTTGTTCAATAATGTCTCAGAAACACCCAGATAAGCTATTTCTCCCAGACAACAATTTACAACACTGATTTTTGCCTTTAGATCCTACAAGAAGACAGCTAACAGCTCTAAACCCAGAGCTACTCTGCTCCCCAGTGCTTTCTACCACCATGCACTGCAAAGCCATCTCCTGCAGTGAGAAAGTCAAAGGATGTAACATCCCTACAGTGCAGTCCAAAGGAAATAACAGTGCCAGCACCCTGCAAACAAGCATTTTCTTCACATGGGATGCGTATTATTTTAAAGAAAGAAGTTACATGCACAGAAGTCTTAATTAAGAATTTAAATGCAGAGCTTTAGTTGATCGAAGCCAACAACAGAAGTAGTAGTTTCTCTGCAAAGACTATCACAATCCTGTACATTAGCCTATGACACAGAAAAAGAAGAAATCATCCCATTCTGTGTGTAAAAGGTCACAGTTGTAGTTGGGCCATCAGAGAAACAAAGACAAAAACTATCAACAGATAGTTCAGGGTAAGAAATACAAGTTTGAATCCTTTGAGGAGTCCTGTAAAGCCAATAAGGAATTTAATTTTCAGGGAATTCTTTTCACGTACTGAAATCTTTCTTGAGTAGCTTTGAAAGTCAGCATTGACATAAAAGAGCATAGTAATCATTGAATGACAGGCAGCTGGAAGTGAGAAAGAGAAAATACATAAACAGTACTTAAACAGCTGTGAAATACTAACAGTTTTTCCCTTTGTATTGACAGCCAGAAAATGCTGCTGGACTGTCATTACCCACCCTTATTATTGGTGATATTATTTTTCACATTACTAAATAACAACTTCACATTCTTTATGCACCCTATTAAAATACCTATTGTAAGAAGCACAAATTGAAGTACCTATATTTATTTCCCAGGAAACCCCATTTTCCATCCGTTCTCTTCAGTTTCAAGCCATCTACTTTTAAATATTCAGGACTAAATGAGTCTATGTTTTATTTTTAACACTCACACATGATATTTCCAGTAGGTGAGTTCTTGGTATACTGTGATAATTAAATGCTTCATTTCAGATGCCATTGTGTCAGACACTTTTTCCATTTCCTTTAAAAAGTAAGCAGCGTGATGGTATTTGACAACCACTCACTGAAGCTGCTGCTTGAATTAGAAAGAACAAAAAATTCATTTAAAGGTAAATGCCATCTATCCTTTACAAGGCTATTCTTTGAGGCAAGGAAGTACAAACAGGAAAAGGCTTTTCCAAACAACGGCCCATCTCTTCTAGAGAAGTACTTCATGAGTACTCTTGCAAAAGGGAGGAACAGCTTCAAGCAGCCAGAGAGCTTTTTCCACACTCCTTCTACTCTGGCAAATAAAGCTGGACAGCTCTACGTTGGAAAAATAGTTGGAGAATTACCATGAAACACCAGGGTAAGAGTGTCCTTTTTTTTTATTCCCACGTAAATGCTCAATTTTAGAATTATCTTATGCAGCCACTAAAAATGAGCAACCAAAAGAATAGCAAAATAATTGCATATACTTTCTCCCTGTTTCTGCAAATGTTCTTCCTCTTTGAAACTTAGAAGGCCTTTCAGATGTTCAAGGCCTCCCTGTATTTGTGGAAAAATTTGACACCACGAACTGAGACAATCCGGGGACATTAGAGGGTCTTCTGTAACAGGACAGCCACTGCCCAGAGGGCTTGGGAACATCATCAGGACACAGGACTGGCAATTCAGACTGAAAACAGTAACACATCTCAGAGATGTGGCACGTTAAAAGAAGAAATGGCTGTAGCTTTGTGTTAAGTGTACCTGACTGTAGTTAACTCCATTATATTCCTAGTGGCAATAAACCCACTGAAGCTTAACCCATCGTTGCTTAACAAAATTCTAGAGATTTATCTGTTAAGACTACAAAAACAATTCCATGGCTTTGTTTCTCTTAAGTAAATTGCCAGGCTGCCCTCAAACAGCAAAAATAAGATAAAATTACAGTCTTTTTTCCATTAAGCAACATTAAACACTCCTACTTCTCGCCTTTTTAGCAAAAATGGAATGCCTCATGCTAATAGATCTCATTGCTGAAAACAAGGCCAAAGCAGCTGGGCAAAATAACTTGAGAAACACACACCCTTCTCTGAGGTCCCTTACACAAACCTACACATAGCTGTGATCCTAGCCACCCACCTCAGTTTCAATAAATAAGAAAGAAGAATATGCCTTTTAATATCTTGTGTAAAGCACATTTCATTCAATCAGTGCTTTTATCAAAGGACAATCCCACAAGGTACGGAAATTTCAAAATTTCTACACGGCACAACTGTTTTACTTGCAAACTCTTCCTTACGCTAACTACCAAATCTACTTTGCTCAAAATAGTTAAGACCTTGGGTCAAGGAGACAGTGGCATTAGCACTCAACAGAAAATGTGCTTCTCTACACTAAAATAGCCACTTAAGCAAGAATGTGGAAATGATTTATCTTGCAATGTTTGAAGTTGGATCTTCACCTCAGCTATGTCATGACTGCACAATCAGTCAGAGGAAGACTGTTACACTTTCATACAAAGAAAAGGATATTCAACTCTTCACTATGAGTATCTAACAAGTAATATTACCTTTCAGAAAATAAGAAAAAGTATAAATATTAGCTACTGGAAACATTGACATTTATAATATTGGACTTAGAGACCTTCAGTGTTCTACTCCTCACATATAAATCTGTGTTTAATAGTAGAAAGGTAATGCAATTTCACTGAAAGCTGTTTGATTTAAATAAAGCTGTATTTGTAATCCTAAATATTGCAGTGCTATATTAGTTAAGATGACCAGAAAAATACCAAACTGAAAACTTAAATGAAAGCTTATTAATAAAGCCTTGTAAACGAAATCCAATTTTGAGGCAAGAAGACAGTCAGGTAAGTTTGATTTGAGATGCAGTGATACTATTTATGCATTCATCATCCTTTAATAGCTAAACAATCCATAGGTAATTTCAAAAGTATAAAACTACAGAAGGCTTTCCAACTATGCACACCCAATACTGATAATGCTTATGCATTCAACTAATAATTTCCAGGATCACACCCCCTACAGAACAACCAAATGGTCTTCTAGAGATATAATGAGTCCAACAAGATCACAAAATTATGCACCTGTGAGAATTATTTTTAGTCAATGCATTTTTCAGAGACCCTATTACCTTCAGAAATCCCCATTCTTAAGAAATCAATTAAACTGCTAACATGAAAAATAAGTGGTTGTCCTAACTAGAGACACAAGTGCTTCTACTGGAATCTAGGAAGCTGTCAACTTGCAGAGAATCCAGCTCCACAATGTATTTTGCCTCCATAACTTATACCAGTGTAGAATTTAAATAAAAAATCAACAATTGTACTCTTAAAGAATTAGAAAGTTCATGTTTCTCACATTTATAGACATTCCTGAGCAAGAAGACCAGAATTAATTCATAAGAGTAATTGAGGAATTAGGGAATTTTAGCCAAAAGCCAGTTAATTTTCTCCTTGTCTTGACCTGTCAAAGCTGTGCATGTCCTCAGAAACAATGAAATTCAGATGGTCTTTCGTTGCCCTATATGTCAGGCTTCCAGTCGTTAATCAGAAAAGTAGCAGCACAGTCGTTAAGGCAAAATGATCATCGCCATATTCCTAACCTGGCCATACAGAAGGCTGGGTGCCATACAGTCTGCACTTGAATGGTAGCATTTTTGAGAACTCACAGTATTCTTTATTTAAATAATGTAAATATGAAAAGAGAGGTCTATACATCATAAATGGGTATGACACAAGATTTCTCCTTGTCAGAAGTGAAAAATCTGTGTATATATCAAGCAGCGATATCAGATTTCAAAAGGTCAACTGCAAATGAAGCTCTCTGCCATTTCTCCACTTTTACATGAATTTAGCAAAGACACAGTGTAATCAGTTAGAGAGAACAGGCATTAGGACTGAAATAATTTTTTCCTAGCATTCTATACACAATTACATATGTTTATATCACTTGCAGTGATGTCACATATAAATTAAATTATTCATGTTTATGTTTTGGAGAGAGCATTTAAAACCATAAACACTGCTTTTAAAGTGAATGCATCAGAGAAAGTACTAACAGCGTGACACAGAGGGAGATGAATGCAGGAGCCAGAGGGAACGCCACTCTGAAGGCACAGGAAAACATTCCAGCAGACTTGACCTCTTGACCTGAAGTTCTAGATAGAGTACAACAAAAGAACACGAACAATCAGCAATTAAACTGATGGAAAAACATGTTAATGATCAATTTAAATCAAGTTTGTCACAGAAAAACACCGCGCCCTGTCCTATTCAGTGCCCCTATGCACACCTGTGCCAGAATAAGCATTTTCACAAACTGCAAAAAAATGGGATGAAATGTATTATTTACATGAAAAATAAGCCATGGGGTTTTTTTGCTAGAGAGGGTAAACAGCCAAAGATTGCAGAAGGCAGGCTGGCTTCTTTCAGTAATAGTGCCACCTTAGAGCATTCAGAATACAGCCCAGAGCACAAGACCACTGATAGTGCAAAATCCCTCACACCATTACTCCTTTCATCACAAAAGAAGTGGAATAAAAAATATAATTTCCTACCAAGTTTATCTACAATATTCTTACACTCTGCACTAGCCAACAAGACAGTGTTTATGTTAGATTGGAAAGTGTATACATGATTGTATGCGATGCACTGCTTTAGCTTACGACAAAATTCTAAAACAAAACAATAACAACTTTCCTGTGCTCAATCTACAGTATGTGAAAGTTATTCCTACTTAGCTTAAAATAGATAACTCCTCAACTTTAACTAAGTACATTTGTCTCAACTCAAAATAACTGTGAAAGTTTCATTAAAATGGTTTTAAAAGTACATTTTAGGTGAAATTGATGTTATCTTTTACTCAGTGAGAAAAGACTTTACAAGTATTTAATTCATTATCTGGGCACTTCTCAAAACCATTGTTCAGTATTCCCTGCAGTTTGAGAGTGGTTCATTTATGTTAACACTACCAATCTAATATGCAAACAGAAACTATTTTCTGGCTGCAGGTACTACTTGAAGGGGAAGGTGCCTTTCCTAAATACCCTCCATAAAGCTCCAATTATTTTTGAAAAGTATGGGAAAAATTAATTTTGTAGTAATTTATATACAGATGCTTAGAAAAGTCAAATGTTTACTAGAATGAAATATCCTGCTAAAATTCGTGATTGCAAATTAAAAAAAAATAAGTGGGTTTGGAAGAGCAACAGAATGACCAAGTCACATTCTTCTGGGATTCTCATATATGTAACCATTTGTTTATACTGCAGCTCATTTGATTAAATAGCCTTCCAAAGGAGTAGATGTCTGATGGATTATTGCATTATAACTGGATAATTTGCAGGACTATCTCCTCTATAGGAATATAGAACTTCCAACATCAGATAAACTACCTATTGTATCTGGTCACATTACATGCCCAAGGCAATGTAATTCCTGATGCTTCAGTAGGGGTTGTGAAAAGTTTTGTCCATCTTCATTACCTTTAATATTACTTCAACTGACCTCCTCTACTATAATTAATAGTGTATAGTTTGCCTTCTAAAATGTTACCCCAAAACCTTTCAAGATCTTATCGTCAGTAGCTTGTGATTGCAAGGCTGATCACATTTTCATCAACCACATTTGACACTGTCAGATGCTTTCTGTGCACACATGCATGTGAAAATAAATATATACAGTGTTTATTTACAAAGCCCTGCTGTCTTCCAAGAAGAATATTAATGAAAAATACATTGTCTTAATTGTCACCCCAAAAAAAAAAAAAAGGCAAAAGCGTTTTTCTTTGGAAATCTCTGGTACTCCCAAAGGTGACTGAGTTTCACATTGTGTCACAGGGGTAGACTGCTGTTTATTTTCAACAAAATCTACCTAAATTCATCCACATGATATAAATTTCTGAAAAAGGGTCGTTGGCCCTATTCCTCCAGTGGTTCCATTCCATGGAGGGTGACACCCAGCTGCTGTCACCAGTTACTCTGCTAGCTCAAATGTCAACGATCCTTGTCCTCCAAGGGCTTCAGACACGCTTGCTGAATTAGAAGATGATCATTAACAGAAAGTCCACCTTGGGGCATTTTGCCCGTTTTCTCAGATTGCTATCTTTAAAAAAAATAAAACACAAATAGGAAAAATATATACAGAAAAAACTGTATAAGAACATTAAGATTATAAATTGAAGCCATAATTTTGTCCTGAGGTTAGTTGTTAAATATTTTCTGGAAAACACCCTAAGTTCAGTAACTATCAGTAAGACTAACACAGATGAATAAAGGGCTGTCTTTTCACATTATTAGAGAGAAAAGTTTCATAAAAACCAATAATCACAGTGTTTAGCAATAATATAGCTTTGCATGTCAAAGAGAATAATATTCTTTAACACTTTAGAGGAACATTAGTCCAGCAGCTACCCTTTAAAAAAATATAACATCTTTCTATTGCAACATCTCAGAAAACCAGGGATTTTCACAGAAATTTTTACTGCATTTATATTATATATATTTAACAAACTAAGTACACACAGACCATGCAGGAAGAGTGTTTTAAAGGCATGAAAAAGCATATCCATAAGCATAAACCAACGAAGACTTACTGTTTATAGAAGCCAGAAAAGTTGAAGATGGAAATATTGAGTTTGTCCAAACACCCACTGATAAAACCCAAGGTCTGTGATGAAATCAAGTCTAACAAACAAAAGAACCATAGGGCAGAGAAATGAAAGACCTATTGCAAGTATGCCAGAAAAATGCTGATCTCTGTTAAAAACCATTACTTAAAACTAGATCTACAACAGGTACCTGAAAATTATGAAACTTTCCGTTATAATTGACAACTATCACCACATGGAAGTCCAGGATTCACTGCAACATCATTCAGCACTACTGCCCTGATCCAGAGAAACAGCCAGATCAGCCCCACCAAAGACGACCCAAATTACATTGCCATAATATCCAGCTTTGATTAATCTTTGAAAAACATCTGGAATACAAAACTTATGGTCCTGCTGTCATCCACTCACTATATACATTTTAATCCCCATCCTTTTTAATCATTTTTTGCTTTCTGTTAACAAAAAAAAAAAAGAAAAAATCTGGATCAACCAGTCAAGACAATCTTTTGCAACAACTGAGCCCGTGACCAGAACAAGAGCTAACAGCAGTGCCTGAAACAGCCTAATGCTGTTAAGACTTATCAACAGACTGATAAGATAATGCTCTGTGCCTGCCTTTCTCCAGCAGAAAGATTTCAAGTCAAAGTCTGAACCAAAATCAGAAGCTGCATCCTCCCTGCTTTGCTCTTCATGAGCTCTGAACAAGAGCAGCTTCAAGTCAGGCCATTTAAGCTAACTTTGGGGGAGAAGAGGGAAAAAGCATTTATTATCTCCCAAATCATGTAAATTAGTGTCAGTTAGATGTTTCCCTAACATCTAATAAGATATTGACAAGAAATGAAAGAAGGAAAGTTAATAAAACATAAGAAAACAAACAAAAAATACATATTATATCTTTTATACAACATTTTATATTGTATGTAATATAAACAGCTAAAAAAATTATTTCACAATGCTTTCACTAGCTTTTCTTCCTAATCTTTAATAAAAGACTAAAGAAGGCTTGTCATGGAAAATGCCTGCAAGTTAATGCAGACTGGAGTGTCCAAACTAGACAGCTGAAACATTTAACTGCTTAACACTGCATCATGATAGGATTCCCAGCAACATCCTGAATTCTCTAGCTCGCTTGTTCCATTAAACAATGCACTTTTAGACACACCATTGTACTACTTCCTAGAGACACATACTGTCTTCTTCAGCATAAAACCTGTCATTGCCATTTGGCACAGACCACCGGCCAAACAAAGCTACAGAGAATCTCAGAATTATTGACGTTGGAAAGGAGCTCCTGACTTCATTTTGTACAAACCTCTTACTCCAGCCAGGTCAACTCCAGCAGCCTGTCCTGGACCACATGCAGCTGGCCTTTAAGTATCTCCACAGACAGAAACTCCACAGCCTCTCTGGTAACTTATTCCTGTGCTTGACAACCCCCTCAATAAAAGTGTTTTCTTGTGCTCAAATGGAATTTCATGCGTTTTGTGCCCACTGCCTCTTGTTCTGGCAGTGGGTACTACTGCAGAGTCTGGCTCCCTCATTCTTTTTCCTTAAGTACTGGAGAAACTGATGGAAAATTGATCTCACATTAATGAGATCCTCCTGAGCCTTGTTTTCTCCAGGCTGAACACACAGCTCTCTCAGCCTCTCCCACTATGAAAGAGAATCCAGGTGCTTAATCATCTTTGTGGTGCTGCTGGACTCACTTCAGTCAGTCTGCCTGTCTGTTGTACTGGAAAGCCCAGGACATGGCCTCACCAGTACTGAGTGAATTAGGACACCTTCCTTGACCACTGGCCATGCTCCCCCTGATGCATCCCAGGATAATGTTTGCCTTTTTTGCCACAAGGACACATTGCTGGCTCTTGGACAGCTTGTTGTCCACCAGGGCCCCAAAGTCCCTTTCAGCAAAGCTGCTTTCCAACCAGTTGGCCCCCAGCATGTACTGATGCATAGGGTTATTCCTCCACAGGTGCAGGACTGAGCATTTCACTGTGCTGAACTTCATGAGATTGCCATTAGCCCACTTCAGCCTGCTAAACACCAGGCATGGCAGTTTTTGTTTTATATTAGCACATTAAGATAAATAAGTAGAAATTACTGGTTTGTTAGAATGTGCAGAAACTGCATAGCATTTAATATTCATTAAGAATTTACCTCACTCCTCGGCATACTTTTTCCCCTGGAAAAAGAAAATCAATGTTTCCACTTTCCATCCCTCAGAAGATTTGACACGAAGTTGCAAAAATAAAAGGCTCTGGTATCAAATTAGTCATGTCCCAGCTTATAAAGTAAGATTTATGAGTAAGTCTTCTCATTTACAGAAAGGAACAACTTAAATCTTTCTAACCATTAACACATTGTTCCACATACCCTTTTATTTTCACCTATTACAGTCACTTCTCACTGGGCACTAGATTCATTTATGTGGTATCGGTGTACTGTGTGGTAACTGCTGTTTCACTCTTCCAGTTTACATAGCTCTGAAATAACATGTGCACACTCTAAACTTTTCCTTTCTTGTTTTCCTTTTGATGAAGCGTATTCTCAGAGAGGGACGGTCTCAAAAAAAATACTGTTTCAGGTACTCGGGTTGTGGCCTCATAGGAATAGTATTCATCATCATCAACCTGCTCTTCAAAAAAACATGTAGTCAGGTTCTTAGCTAAAAATAAATAAAATCAGTATTTCATCACAGAGGATCAGTTCTATATATATGACTTCTTAAAAAAGAAACTAATCTCCATTCATTACCTTGACTGCACACTTCAGAGTTTGCTCTGCTACACAGGCCTCTCCTCTACAAGAGAGAGCACAATTCAGATCAACATTGCTGAAACCTTGAGAAAGTCCTCAACTAGAGGTAATGTCATTCTCTAAGAATGACAGATGATTCTCTACAGTTGAAGAAAATTGCTGAGTACTGCAATTCAAAAACCTCTGCTGAAGTTGGATAGAGCAACAGTGTTTCCCCACTGGGAAACGGTCACAACATTTATCTGCTTTCTGCAAAACACTTTGCTTTTTTATACAGGCCACCAAGAAATTCAAGCCTTCCTAGATTTCAGTGCATTGCAAGCCTGCAATGTACTGCAAAAGTAAGTGGAAAATCAATGACACAAAGATTTTTGATTTTTCTAGATTCCAAACTATAAGTAGCTACAAGTAATTTTGAATGCCTTACTGCTGTATATCCCAAAATCAAAACAGACAATTACAAAGCATCTTAAGAAACCAGAAGGCCCTTTACTAGTCATATGGCCGGTCAAGTAGACTTTCCTTCTTTTCCCAACTCCTTGCCACAAATCACTCCTGTAGCAGTATCTATATTGAGAGAGAAGTCTGTGTTATTTCTAGATTTTGCAAACTGACAAATTACAATACATTTTCTAGTCTTTTGATTTTGTTCACTGATGGGAGAAGGGGATCCTCTGTTTTATTTGTGTCCTTTCTGGCGGAGAAATAATAAAAAAAAGAACAGCTCATTGAGAAGCTTGTGTCAGCTTCATTGTCAAGACAAAGGTCACTGCATTCCTATTCACGATGACCTACAACTGTACCCATTTAAAGACTTCATTACGCTATATTAGAGGGACCTCTTTCTCAGAGATTTTAATTTAGCTTCATTGTGAGAAGAACAAAACATGCAAGCATCAGAATATGGTGTTAAAAATTGTAAAAACTAATGATTTCAGCAGTCTTATTCCCCTTGCCATCCACTCTTAAGATAACATGTGTGAAGTACGATTTCCTGAACCACATAAAACAAACTCTGAAACTACTTTTACTCCAAAGTCTCTCAGCTCCAAAATAAATAATCAAATTTAGTGTATCTGCACAAAAATTATTACCTGCTCTCAAAAAAAATCCAAGTTCCAAGATCTCAAGATGAGTAATTAGTTTAACTTTCACATCTCCAGACTAATATGAAATTACTATTAGAGAAGCAAACCTGGAAAGAAGTTTTAATTAAGAATGCTCAGGAAGTAAACTTTTAAACAACCTACACATTTCATACAGATTTCATAGAGACTGCACTAAGAACACCAAGTGTACATGTTCAGTTACAGGGTTTGATGCTCCTAGTTCATGATATCATCTGACCTAGCTTTCATAAAATTCTTTAAGCTAAACAGGTTGCATAGTTTTAGTGACACATCTCTGTTGACTACTAGTGAATAACACCAGGGTTATTCAGCCCTCTGGCCAAACTCAAGATAGCAGAATTTTGGCACAGATCTCTGCATTTCATTTTCACATAGTGAATCAATACTTGGAAATGCCAGGTCTTCCAAAAAACCCTAGGTGTTCTGAGACATGGAGCTTGCTGCACTGTCTCTCGCACTTCCAAACCCTTGGCCACAGCCCAGCTGTAAAAGGCAGGCCATGCTCTCTCTGCCAAGACTGCGTGATTGCCTTCTGCCCCTTCAGACAGGATAGGGCCAGGAGCTTCTACAAGTAAATGTGTTACTACCAACCTGATCGAATTCCAAGCAGAGAGTTAACACAATATAAATGCCCTCCTCAGCTGAAGAAGCTAATCCTTATTAGTCTCACTATCCAGTATGACCAAGTAGCTTCCAAGACAACATATTTTTCATTCTAGAGATCATGTTGTTTAAGAGATAAGAAGCTCCACTGGTATATTTTACCCATCAGAATTTAAAGCGCCTCAGAAAAATATGCAATATATTTTATTACACATCTATATATTTCCTCAATACCGGAAAGGAAATTAAATTGATTCTAAACCCTGCCACTCAACAAGTTGCACGTGGATTTCTTTGTAAATTCTACTCTAAACAGGTCTCAGTCTGGTTTTATTCCCACTCCTCTCAGAATGTAACAGCAAAAACATCCCACCTGTGAGCCATTTCCCCCCCCATCAGAAAACAAGTGTAGCATTCAGAATGTTTGAGTAGACTGAACCATCCTTACCACCACTGACATAACTTCCAGCCACATAAACAATCATGTCCCAGTCAAGACCTTTCCACTGGGGACAGAGTATGAGCACACAGAGGAGTACACACTGTAAGGAGAAATCGTAAGATGAAAAAGCAGCCAGTCTTTTGGCCTTTGAGAAAAAAAATCAAAATCAAATCTCATTTGCCAATAGCACAAAGTAAAGGGATCCTTCTGAACAAGACACAGGAATATTCTGAATGGTAAGAACCTATTTTTAGATAGAGCAGGTTTTAGCATCAAAGGTGGCACATGAGCTACTATAGAATATCTGATGCTTGTTGCAGATCTTACATAGTGACCATTATATGCCTCATTACCTCACAGAATGTTTTGAGAGATGTAGCACTAAATAAGAGGCTATTTAAAATACATTTTAAGGTAAGATAGAGTATATTAAAATAATCAAAGAAATACATTCTTAAATTAGTTCTTAATTCTTTCTTCATTTTGAGTCTGGCTGTATAATATTTTATCAAATTTCAGAGCAGGTTGCCAAGTAGACAGACAGCTTTCTAGTGTAACATCCTACCATCAGTTAGGACAGCATTAGGTTTAAAATTACCAAATACATTGGAAATTTATTAAAAGCAAAATATTGAAAAGAATATGAAGATATAGTAGTATGCTACATACAAAAATTGACATTACTATAAATATTATGAAAGTTTAAAAAAAAAGTCAGAACTAAATCTTCTCTTTAATCCTCAATTCACTCCACCCTGAATGTACATTACAAGAGACTGATGACACGATGACAGAGAATTTTATCCAAGCAACACCACCTTGCTGTTGTAACCCAGAGATCTTATACCATGGAACTCAACTACAGTCAGTGTCACAGAGATGAAATGTCAGCACCTATCCCTCCAGGTCATAGGTATCAAAAGGAAACTGGGCATCCAAAGGTAAATGTATGTCTATAAACCCCATAATATTAGAATATCAGTATATGGATATGGCAAAATATATTTGTTTTCTTTTCTAACGTGTGAGAAAGCAAACAACACTGAAATAAACCTGGGGTTTAAGAGCCAGTGAAAAAAGTTACACAAGAAATATGTTTCTAACAGCATAGACAACAAAGTGTATGACAGTTGCTCATTTGGTAAGCAGGGTATATACCCTGTGTTCCAAACGCTGTGTATAATACTAAACCATACTTTCCTAAGTCTTTCTACAAACAAAAAAATTGCACAAAAATCACTTGAGAAGAATATTAAAAGACAGTACAGTTCATAGAAGCAGCGAGAAAACAGATTCCAACCTAAGAATATGCAACACATGCACTCATGTACACACACTGAAGACTGCCACATGGAGTAACAGACTAAATGATTGTAACAGCCTGACTGTTATCCTGGAGTGGTCATCTCTGGAGACAGAGCTGCCAAACTTTCAAATCTCTGAATGTAAAAGCATTTTCAAAAACTTTTAATTATTATCAGGTTTCAAGAACAGTGATTCAACAAGGGATATCCACCAACCTAGTCTAGAGTCCTAGCTTGTGGGGAGATGATTCTAATTTGTTTTTGAAGAAGCAAGGGATGAAAACACCAGTGGAACAAGAAAGTTTTCTTCCTTAATCTAATTTTAGGAAATATGTGAGCAATTTTTGCAGAAGTTTCCCAGAGATAGTGCATAGAGCATGAGACAGACAGAGCCTGGAAAATTACAGCTCAAATGTTTAAAGCTGGTAATCAGCAGGGGCTGTAAACAGTATCTTTCATTTTAAAGTGACCTGATTCCCGTGGACACATGCTAGAACATGAAATTAGTAACTTAAACATTGTCACAAGTATCTTCTTGGGTATAACAAACATTTCCACAGTCACAACAGCAACTTGATATGAACAAGGCTGATTTCTAGTTGGTGGGGAGAAAAAACAGCAGAAGCATCATTCAGACAATTACACTGTTATCAAGCATATAATACTGGGGGTGGGGAAAGACCAAACAATTGAAACAACAAAAACCACTAATAGAAAACATTGAATTATTCCAATATCTTCTCAAGGGCTCCATGAGGCATTAGGCAGCTTTTCTTCATCAGTAGTCCATAAATCTGAAATTGCAACCACTCTTCACACCATTCTGCTTTCACTTTTTTTTCCATCCTGCTTTCATTTCTGTTTGTCACTCTAACATTTCACCCACAAGTCTGTGTCCAATTTAAGTCATTCAGGAGCTAAGACAAATTTTACGTAGTTCTTCTATATCATCTGCAGGTGGGTCAGACATGCATTTTCAGTGGCCTGGGACACAGAGATGCATTCACAATTCAAGGTACCATAATGCACTTGTTTCAAAGCAAAAACATGAGCTACTGAAAGAAAAAGTGTAACAATTTATGCACAATTTTCTATCATCACGTATTATCAATTTTTCTTTGCAATCCTGTTAGTGGTAGGAACCAGGTTATCATTCCCCTCCTATAATTTCTTTAGAAACAACAAAAAACAAACCTTGAAATAAAGAGCCATTTTGCTTTCCCTTTCCATCTTTCACTGCCACATCCCCAAATAACATTTTAGTTCATGTGGGTTAACTACTTCTTACTATATAGTTTTCTAATATGTAACAGGTAAAGCCATAGCCCGATTTCTATGCAATTTTAACATTTCCTTAACCTTCATTATCTAAAGAGAAAAAAATTTGAACTCCATATTGAAGTAGGAAAATATTTAGTTTTGCTCTATTTAGAAACATTTTTGAATGACTGCTAAACTGTGCAAAATTCCACTGTCTCCATCAGATTTTTTTTAAATGATTCTTAGCCATTTTCTGAATATTAGACATTATTACATACTTACCTTGTAAAGTTTTTGCCATTTTTCAGCATGCCAAGCATTTTTCTCATCTGTCATTGTCTTGATTCAAAATCACATGTGAAGTTGAAGAAAAATACAGATTAAGTAAATCCACAAACTATCTTCAGATAATCTGAAATGCTTTTAACTATTTTGCTACAGTACTATTTTTACTGGGCATTTTAGAATGCACAAGTTAGCATGGGGGGGGAGAGGAACCACAACCAAAAACCTTCCCCAAAAAGCAGATAGGGAACCTTCTACAATCTTTACCTTGAATGAAATTATATTACATACGTGTCATTCTGAATTTCCAGCAATTATAAAAAGTCTTGAAGTTAACAATATGCAATTTAGGTATTTTTTAACCAAAACTACAGATTTGAAAAGATGAGGCTGTATGAACATTTTAACTTCAGGAAATTTGTTCAGTTTTGCTAAGCTAAAGGTACGAGAGAAAACCAGAGCCCTGGTTTCTAAAATAGCACATTCAGATTATCTGACTCAAAAGGAAACTGAAGAGAATAAGCTGAAAACATGCCAGTAAGTTATATTATTCCTTTTCAAAATTTAATCTCTTAATGTTTCCCTAATAGGTTCTCAAGTGTGACTGGATAATAGAAGTGATACCTTAATGATTTTGTGAATAATGGGTTTTATTAAGTTAAAGCAAACAGCCAGAACAATACATATGCAACTTCTACTACACACAATATAAAGAATGTAAATTATAACCTCTGTAAAACAAAAGAAAAGGTACTCAAAAAGCCAACACAGTGGTTATGGACTATTCCATCCCCGATGACCAGCTGGGTTCTGTGAGTAAAGAACAGTTGTTGTTTGCTTATTTAAACTGAAACAGCATGAAATACAGAATCAAGTATAAATAAAAAGTTAATGGAGTTACACGGACTCTATGAGAACAAACTCTATATTAGTGAGGGGGAGAAAAAAAAAAAGACACTACTAAAAGAGATCACGAGTGGGCTCAGGTTTCAATTCTTAGTGGTGAGGGACAACAGGAGAAATTACCCAGGATTTTTGTAACAATTCCTTTAATAATACACCACTTTCATAACCAGAAGTGTTTTACACTTGCACAATGTTAATAACTTTATTATACATGGAAGCCTGTAATAGGCTGATTACACAATAAGACTGCAAACAACCACTGGTACCTTCCTGACAACAGAAAAGTACGTAAGACTGAAACATCACCAAGAGTACATAAAAAACCATCATCATAAACATCACCAAAATTACATTAAAAAACTAATTAAAAAATACATTTGCAAAAAGTGGTTTAGAGCAGTGCCACTGCCTTTCAGCAGCTTTGAATGGCCACCAGTATTTCTAGCAGGTTTCCATGGCTCCACAGGCATTAATCAGGATTCACATATAATAAATAATGTACCACAAAATATACATAAAGTAAGGCAATAATTCCAAAGAAAAGTTCTGTTGATATTAACAAGCCACTCAAGTTCTACTTTTGTAGTTGATGTCATCACCAGAAGCCTTTGATGGAATTGCAGCCTTAGGCCCTAAAAGCCTGCCATGATGAACTGCTGCAAGCCCCTCTCTCTGTAAAGAGCTTCAGTGACACCACTGGTACCCAGCTGGGCACAGGGGTCCGTGTTAGCTGATCCTGATGCAGGATAAGGGCCTTAATATGTACAATTGGGAGTATATTATTTCTTATTGTACATGGAAACCTTGACATAGTTCTAAAACATGTGGGTGTTCATTGTTCATCATCTGATGTCTTAAGACATCAGAAAGCACATCATAAGATATGCACTTTCTGGAATGTAAATCTTTTTAAATGCTAGCTATTAAGTTGGGGTGAGAGAGTGAGTAGGGAATAAGGGAAAGAAAAGGGTGAGGGGACCACCAAGACCAAGTCCAGAGGAACCAGGAACACAATAAAATAGAGGGACCCTTTTACACTAAAAGAACATGAAAAAGGGGAAGAGTAAGAGATGGACTTTTTTGAACCATGTATAATAAATAATGTATCCCAAAAGCCTATCTGGATTACGACTGTAGTTTCAAGTTGGGGTTCTAATGACATGAACCAGATGCACACACTTTGTTCTCATGGTTTGTGTCAACAGAACCTCTTTACGGAATTACAGTCTCATGCAGAAGTTCTGGGGACATTACTGTTCAGATTAAAGCTACCGTGCTGGGTTCATCCTACAGACCCAAGAGTATTTGCTCCACCTGCCTGGAATGAGCGTTACCTGGAAGAACAGGAGTACTTTAAAAACAACAAGATTTAGGTAGCAAAATTCTTTCAGATCAGCCGACATAAAAGACAGCAATTTGAAATGTCATAGATCCCTTCCTCAAAAAGCTGAGATATATTTGTCATCATCTGTAAATTGGAAGTTCCAATACACTAACGGTGCATAGAATTCCCATGCTTCATTACACTTTCCTGAGAGTAAAGCAATTAGAATAAACCTCAGTCCTAGGAAAAAAGTTAATTTTTTGCATTTAAAACTTTTGGGCTATTCCCTGACAATCTACATAATGTAAATTTGATTGCTAAACATTGTCACTTGAACAAAAACACTATTTTAAACTATTGATTTTTGATTAAAAACCATAATAAACAGAGCTAAAAAAAAATCACGCTAACAAAATAAACTAAATATGAAAAGTTGCATTGAAAGGGCATGTTACATTATTCTTAATAGGACCGTGTAGAAACATTCCAATGGCAGTGTTGTCAAAGTAAAACAAATTACATTAAGAAGACTCCACAGCCTAGTCAGTCAGGACCTTACCTGTAACTCTGGCTGGTTGGGGTTTTTACTCGTGTACTACATGGCTCACTTACATCAGACATCATATTTGTATACCCTGAGAAATCTGACACTGAAGTCCTTACTCTATGGTCCACTTCTCCATTAGAGTTAGTGATAAAAGTCATTGGCACCCTGCTGCCCGACTTAAACTGAGAACCAAACGCTTGTGCAAAGTTCTCGATCTGGTAGGTTGCTCTAGGCTCTATGTCCTTCTGAGGATCTATCTGGCTAGTTAACTCCTGAGATGGGATCTGAAAGCTCGTTGAGGATTCTAAGTTTTTCTGTTCCTTCTGGCCAGTCAATTTCTGAGATGCTGACTGGTAGTTAGACGAAGTCTCTAAGTTTTTCTGTGGATCAATGAGATCATCCAGCTCTTGAGAAGGAGTCAACTGTTGATGCGAAGCCTCCAAAGCAGACAAATAAAAGCCTGGTTGAGATCCAAGCAACATCCCAAATGGAGGTTTTGGCAACGCAGTTGGCAATACTGAGGTAACAGATTGGCTGAAGCCACACTCAAGTGGAGATGTAGTGTATATCTGTTTGTCTGGAAACAGAGTGTGGTTATGGAGAGTCGAAGACAAGCTAACAAACTGGAAACTGGGTCCAAAAGCAAAACCAGTGCTATTGGTTGTTCTTTCAAAGGCTTGTTGGAGGTATTTTGAGTATTCTTGCAACATGCTTGCCTTATCATTTGAAACTGTTTGAGAGTTAGGGCTCAAGTTTTCTTCCTGAACCATCTCTGAATGTTCTCCTGAGGTGTGCAAGTCCACACGCTGTTCAGTTATACTGAAAGGATCTTCTTTCTGGCCTTCTGATTTGTGAGAATACTGGTCCAAAAGGCTCTGTAAGACTTCATCAGGAATACCAGACTTGTCGTGGCAAGACTTTATTTCACTATTTAAAGATGCTGAATCAATGAGAGATAAAGGAGCTTCGTTATCCATAACACTAACACCTGGAGACTGGATGACGGACTGCTGGGAAGTCATGTGTCCAACATTAAGTGAAAAGGCACTGTTACTGCTTGCAGTTTGTAAGTATCTTCTTTTCTTGGAAAACTGCATGGCATCATCGTAATTGCTACTTATTTGACCCGGTTTACCACCTGTACTTTGGAGAAGGCCAATAGTTTCTACACCGGTATTGGCTACTAGGCCCAGAGAGCCACTCTGTTTCCCAGACAGTGGTTTTTGCCCCAAAATATCTGGCAGTGGTGATACAAAATTAAGGTAATTTTTGTCTGCCTGTTTTCTGCTTGCTTTTTTCAAGACCAATTTTGGCACCTTTTTCTGAAGTTCTTCTATGCCTGTGCCAACTAGACCACCACTGGAAGACACAATAGGAATATCAACTGCATAACTTGGCATGGCCACGTTACTTGTAACTTGAGATTCAGCTATTTTGCTGCTACACTTGTTTCCTTTGTTTTCAGTGGATGTACTTTTTGTTTTACTTTTTCTCCTTGAGGAACTTGTATTTCCCTGAGACAATGCAGCCAAGCTACCCATGCTGTTTGATGATCCAGGCTCCATTCCAGGCCCTGCTTTACCTATGGCTTCACCACATGTTCTTCTGTGCTTCAACAGTCTATCAGTCCTTGAAAAATACTGCTGACAAGTGTCACATTTGTATGGCTTTTCTCCACTATGCGTCCTCTTGTGTCTTTCCATGTGGTACTTCTGGATGAACTTCATACTGCACTGGTCACACCCAAAAGGCTTCTCTCTACTGTGGATCTTCTCGTGTCTCTGCAGTAAGTACTTCTGGATGAAGCCCATGCTGCACTGGCTGCACTGGAAAGGCCTCTCTCCGGTGTGGATGAGCACGTGCCTGCGTAAGTGATAGGAACTTCTGAAGGCAGCACTGCAGTGTTCGCAGACGTGAGGTTTCTGGCTGGGGGACGCAACGGCACCTTCCCCATCTCCCACCAGGGGGGGTTTGGATGAAGCACTTGGCTTCCGCTTGGCTTTGATTCCCTGAGTTTCTGGCTTTGGCCTCTTTGCCTTCTTGACCTGGGCGTCGTGCTTTGGCTCACCTGCGCTCCCTGGGGCGCCCTCGCCTCTGCCGGTCAGCAGCAGGTCTCGGTGGGGATGCTGGTGCAGGTGGTGAAGAAGGCTGAGGTCCTGGATCACGCTCTGGCCGGCTCCTTCGCCGCTGCCGCCGCCCAGGCCGGGGGGTCTCTCCTCCGCCGCTCCCCCGAAGAGCCCCCCGTAGTGGTGATGGTGCTGCGGCTGCTGCTCCTCCTCCTCCTGCTCGCTGGGCTTCTCTTGCTTGATGCTCACCAGGGACTGCAGAAAGCCCCAGGGGCTCCTCTGC